>NC_057730.1:55572473-55581128 GCF_004010195.1 Chiloscyllium plagiosum | reverse complement strand
CTGCCTGTGGGAGTGGTAGAGTGAGAATCTTTGGTGACCTTTAAGCGGCAATTGGATAGGTACATGGATGGGTGCTTAAGCTAGGACAAATGTTCGGCACAACATCGTGGGCCGAAGGGCCTGTTCTGTGCTGTATTGTTCTATGTTCTATGTTCAAATCCACACCGACCCGCCGAAGCGCAACCCACCCAGACCCATTCCCCTACATTTCACCCCTTCACCTAACACTACAGGCAATTTAGCATGGCCAATTAACCTAACCTGCACATTTTTGGACTGTGGGAGGAAACCGGAGCACACCCACGGGGAGAATGTACAAACTCCACACAGTCAGTTGCCTGAGGTGGGAATTGAACCCGGGTCTCTGGTGCTGTGAGGCAGCAGTGCTAACCACCGTGCCACCCTTAATGTATCAGGTCCAGTGAGCCTTTCTCCAATTTCTGATTGTTTTGTTAAGAGTGATGTTCATCTGACTGATATCGCTTCTGACTCTTTCCTGGTTGGTCCGACAACATGTCAGTCATCGTGAAACTTGTTTTTCTCTCTCAGATTTAGAACTTTCTACAGATATTTGGATGCAACAGAATAAAATGGCTAGCATCACATCCTAATGATTAAGGCAGTCCCAAGTGTGGGATTGATACATCTAGGTATTCAAGAGTAGTCAAGTTATTTTCAAAAGACATTTCTGACTTTTATTGTTTTCACATGTCTTATGAAAATTAAGTAAATTATCACAATACTGAATCTATACAAGCATGGTTGCCCTAGAAAACTCGTTACATAGTTACTTGAGATGCGTTAAAGTAGAGGTACAAAATATAACAAAAATACTTACAGAATTTAATTCCAAAGTAGTTGCAAAACTAAATCAATTTTAAACATAAGACCATATCATTGAGGAACAGCTTTTACTCTAAAGCATCGTGGCAAGTTGTAAAAGCACTGAATCCATGGTCCAGTAGTTTTTTTTTTGAAGAATATAAGGACTAGGAGCAGCAGTAGGCCATTCAGCCCATCAAGCCTAGTCCACCATTTAGTGTGATCATGGCTGATCTCTTCATGGGCTCAATGCCACTTTCCGGCCTACTCGCCTTTAAGCTCTTGCTCATTAAAAATCTATGTCTTCTTTAAATTTTTTCAGTGTCCAGATGTCGACTACAGTCTGGGAGAGTGGATTCCACAGATTCATGACCCTTTGGCAGAAGCAATTCCTCCTTGTTTCTGTTTTAAATCTATTACGCCCTTATCATAAAACCATGACCTCTGATTTTAGATTGCTGACAAGGTGATACACAAAAAGTGAACCACAACTCCCTCTGTGCTGCAGCATTCTGCGTTGTCTCGCCATTTAAATAATATTCAGCTCTTCTATTCTCCCTGCCAAAGTTCATAAGCTCACACTTTGCTACAGTATATTCTATCTGCCAGACTTTGGACCATTCACCCAATGTGTTTGAAGCTTATATTCATTAACAATAGAACATAAGGTCATTGTGCCAAAGAAGAAATAAGCAAAGTTTGATAGAGAGATGACTGTTGGTATTACAGAGTCATAGAGTCATAGAGATGTACAGCATGGAAACAGACCCTTTGTTCCAACCCGTCCATGCTGACCAGATATCCCAACTCAATCTAGTCCCACATGCCATATCCTTCCAAACCCTTCTTATTCATATACCCGTCCAGATGCCTTTTAAATGTTGCAATTGTACCAGCCTTCACCACTTTCTCTGGCAGCTCATTCCATTCACGTATCACCCTCAGAGTGAAAAGGTTGCCCCATTGGTCTCCTTTATAACTTGCCCCTCTCACCCTAAAGCTATGCCCTCTAGTTCTGGACTTCCCCACCCCAGGGAAAAAGCTGTCCATTTATCCTATCCATGCCCCTCATGATTTTGTAACCCTCTATAAGGTCACCCCTCAGCTTCCGATGCTCCAGGGAAAACAGCCCCAGCCTATTCAGCCTCTCCCCATAGCTCAAATCCTCCAACCCTGGCAACATCCTTGTAAATCTCTTCTGAATCCTTTCAAGTTTCTCAACATCTTTCCAATAGGAAGGAGACCAGAATTGCACACAATATTCCAACAGTGGCCTAACCAATGTCCTGTACAGCTGCAACATGACCTACCAACTCCTGTACTCAATACTCTGGCCAATAAAGGAAAGCATACCAAACGCCTTCTTCACTATCCTATCTACCTGCAAATCCACTTTCAAGGAGCTATGAACCTGCACTCCAAGGTCTCTTTGCTCACCAACACTCCCTAGGACCTTACCATTAAGTGTATAATTCCTGCTAAGATTTGCTTTCCCAAAATGCAGCACCTCACATTTATCTAAATTAAACTCTATCTGCCACTTCTCAGCCCATTGGCCCATCTGACCAAGATCCTGTTGTAATCTGAGATAACCCTCTTCGCTGTCCACTACACCTCCAATTTTGGTGTCATCTGCATACTTACTAACTGTACCTCTTATGCTCACACCTAAATCATTTATATAAATGATGAAAAGTAGTGGACCCAGCACCGATCCCTGTGGCACTCCACTGGTCACAGGCCTCCAGTTTGAAAAACAACCCTCCACCACCACCCTCTGTCTTCTACCTTTGAGCCAGTTCTGTATCCAAATGGTGAGTTCTCCCTCTATTCCATGAGATCTAACCTTGCTAATCAGGCTCCCATGGGGAACCTATATTAACAGAAACATCAAAACATAGTTTCAAACTGTTTCCTAAGAAGATACAAGACAATATCTCAATCTTATAGAAATATCACATTTTTCTTTGCCTTTTTAAATGTTTATTTAATGACACTTTCCAATTTCTTGCCCTTAAACTGGGGGCTTAAAAATGTGTTGCTGGAAAAGCGCAGCAGGTCAGGCAGCATCCAAGGAGCAGGAGAATCGATGTTTCGGCCATAAGCCCTTCTTCAGGAATGAGGAAGGTGTGCTATGCAGGAGCTTCTTCAAGGAAGGCATCCTTGCAAGATTCATTCCTGATGAAGGGCTTATGCCCGAAACCTCGATTCTCCTGCTCCTTGGATGCTGCCTGACCTGCTGCGCTTTTCCTGCAACACACTTTTAAGCTCTGACCCCCAGCATCTGCAGTCCTCACTTAAACTGGGGGCACAAATGTAGTTACATTTAATGATACTCTCACAATTCTAATGGCCCAAACTTTTTCAGATCTGACAATGTAAATATTTCTATCTCCACTCTCCTCATTTAGAAGCTCGATGAATGAGAGATCCAGCTGTTGAGGTGACTGGCTCCCTTGAACTGACTAAAAAGCTTGTTTCCCCTATTCAGGGAAAATATTATTTTCTGAGCTAAACATTTTGATTTTTTTGTTCTGACATCAAAACTAAATGCTTTGCCTTAATGTGTTTACTCTGCCTACCATAATCCCAACATTTTTACACATTTCATCCATCAATACCATACAATGGTTTTCATGGACAATCTACTGTTCATAACATGCTTTCCTGGAACTGATATTTTAGGTCACTGTTCCAAATAGAGTTTCTGACCTTTTTTTAAGAAAAAAAAAGCATTCATGGAGCTCATCAAGGCCTCTAATCTTTTGGAAACTCTAAATTCCAAAACACTCATAGTAATATTTATTGTACACCTTGCATGACACAGTGGTTAGCACTGCTGCCTCACAGCACCAGGGTCCCAGGTTCGATTCCAGCCTCGAGCGACTGTCTGTGTGGAGTTTGCACATTCTCCCCATGTCTGCGTGGATTTCCTCCAGATGCGCTGGTTTCCTCCCACAGTCCAAAGACGTGCAGGTCAGGTGAATTGGCCATGCTAAATTGTCCATAGTGTTAGGTGCACTAATCAGAGGGAAATTGGTCTGGATGGGTTACTCTTCGGAGGGTCGGTGTGGACTTGTTGGGCTATAGGGCCTGTTTCCACACTGTAGGGAATCTAATCTAATCTAACCTGCCTGGCCCCTACAGGGTATCTTACAATCTTGCTCAAAATAGAAGGCTGGCAGCTGTACCTGGATACCTGTTGGGTATTCACAGCTCAGCTACTGCATAGAACAAAAATGGGTCTCGTTCTTCTACTCCCAACCCAAGTACAATTCACCAGCCAGCTGCTCAAACTCAGCCAATTTCTCAATCATCCTCTATGTTTGCATTTACATATAAGCCAGGGAATAAAAACAGATTTATGAACAACCAATTGATGTATGTATACTCTGAGCTGACAAAGCATCTAAACAAACATCACAATTAGTTACTTCTGGACCATTGTTTACAATGACTAAGTTTCCCTTTCTAAAGGGTTTAGTTCGAGGCTGCTTTAGAATATCAAATAAATAGTGAAATAATTAGATATTTAACCAGCGCTGATTGTTCAATATTGTTCCAATGGCAGTTGGGTGAGATAGATCGTTGCCAGCAATATGACATATTTCTTGATCATGGTCCTAAGGAAACGTTGGCATTTATTGGCTAAGCTGGCTTTTAACAATTTGTCATGCAATTTTCTACTGAGTAAAAACACAGTCTGGGACAGGATTAGAACATAGAACATAGAACAATACAGCACAGAACCGGCCCTTCGGCCCACAATGTTGTGCCGAACATTTGTCCTACCTTAAGCATCCATCCATGTACCTATCCAATTGCCGCTTAAAGGTCACCAATGATTCTGACTCTGCCACGCCCACAGGCAGCGCATTCCATGCCCCCACCACTCTCTGGGTAAAGAACCTACCCCTGACATCCCCCCTATACCTTCCACCCTTCACCTTAAATTTATGTCCCCTTGTAACACTCTGTTGTACCCAGGGAAAAAGTTTCTGATTGTCTACTGTATCTATTCCCCTGATCATCTTATAAACCTCTATCAAGTCACCCCTCATCCTTCGCCGTTCCAATGAGAAAAGGCCTAGCACGCTCAACCTATCCTCGTACGACCTATTCTCCATTCCAGGCAACATCCTGGTAAATCTCCTCTGCACCCTCTCCAAAGCTTCCACAACTTTCCTAAAGTGAGGAGACCAGAACTGCACACAGTACTCCAAATGTGGCCTTACCAAGGTCCTATACAGCTGCAACATCACCTCACGACTCTTGAATTCAATCCCTCTGCTAATGAACGCTAATACACCATAGGCCTTCTTACAAGCTCTATCCACCTGAGTGGCAACTTTCAAAGATCTATGAACATAGACCCCAAGATCCCTCTGCTCCTCCACCTTACTAAGAACCCTACCGTTAACCCTGTATTCCGCATTCTTATTTGTCCTTCCAAAATGGACAACCTCACACTTGGCAGGGTTGAACTCCATTTGCCACTCCTCAGCCCAGCTCTGCATCATATCTAAGTCTAATATTAGACTAGATTACTTACAGTGTGGAAACAGGCCCTTCAGTCCAACAAGTCCACACAACCCACAACCGACCCATACCCCTACACGCAATTTAGCATGGCCAATTCACCTGACCTGCACATCTTTGGGCTGTGGGAGGAAACCGGAGCACCTGGAGGAAACCCATGCAGACACAGGGAGAATGTGCAAACTCCACACAGTTAGTCGCCTGAGGCGGGAATTGAACCCGAGTCTCTAGCGCTGTGAGGCAGCAGTGCTAACCACCGTGCCACCGTGTCTACTTCAGTGAAATGGGGCATAAATCTTACAGTAAGTACAAAACAGAATGATACACAAAGCAAAGCCACCCTCAGTTCAATCAGTATTATCATGTTATTTCAATAATATATTGGAATCATCCCTCCCTCCTGAAATCCTTCTTCAGGGGTCAGTCTGGTAACTAAAACTAGTCATATAAAGACACTAACAGATTGTATTTTATAGCCACACACTATTCCAAAGAAACAAATTCACGGAGTTTTAGTGTCACTCTGCTGCACACTTGCAAAAAGAAATGACAAGTTATTGAAATTTTCACTGGGTCGCATCACAGAAAATGATTTTTAAACGTTTGGTGTTGATCTTAACTGTCAAGCAAACTTTGTGAGAAGCATGTGGTGATATAACTAGCCCACGTAGTGATGTAACTAGCCAATGCAGTGATGTAGCAACCCATGTGGCAATGTAACTAGCCCATGTGGTGTTGTAACTAGCCCATGTTATGATGTAGCACGTCAATTTGGTGATGTAACTAGCCCATGTTGTGATGTAGCTAGCCCATACGGTGATGTAACCAGCCCATCTGGTGTCATGGTTGCCCACGTTGTTATGTAACTTGATCATGTGGTGATGTAACTAGCCCAGGTGGTGTTGTAACTAGCCCATGTGATGGTGTAGCCAGCCCATGTAGTGATATCCGGTACAAGAGAAGACATTGTGTTAACCCATTTTTCTGCTGTTTCGCGAACTGAACCTACCTCTGTTTGATCAGTAATATTGGTGGGAATAGGACCTGGCACAAACTGTTATGTTTCATTGAAATTGCAGCCTATCAGCAGATTGCACTTACGAAATAATGTGTATAAACTCACCAGAACATAAGGTTGGGAAGTCTCAGATATCATAGCAATTACAGAAACGTGGCTCAGGGATGGACAGGACTAGCAGCTTAATGTTCCAGGATACAAATGCTACAGGATGGATAGAAAGGGAGGCAAGAGAGGAGGGGGAGTGGCATTTTTGACAAGGGATAGCGTTACAACTGTGCTGAGGGAGGATATTCCCGGAAATACATCCAGGGACGTTATTTGGGTGGAACTGAGAAATAAGAAAGGGATGATCACCTTATTGGGATTGTATTATAGACCCCCTAACAGTCAGAGGGAAATTGAGAAACAAATTTGTAAGGAGATCTCAGCTATCTGTAAGAATAATAGGGTGGTTATGGTAGGGGATTTTAACTTTCCAAACATGGACTGGGACTGCTATAGTGTTAAAGGTTTAGAGAGAAAGAAATTTGTTAAGTGTGTACAAGAAAATTTTCTGATTCAATATGTGGATGTACCTACTAGAGAAGGTGAAAAACTTGACCTACTCTTGGGAAATAAGGCAGGGCAGGTGACTGAGGTGTCAGTAGGGAGCATTTTGGGGGCCAGTGACCATAATTATATTAGTTTTAAAATAGTGATGGAAAAGGATAGACCAGATCTAAAAGTTGAAGTTCTAAATTAGAGAAAGGCCAATTTTGACGGTATTAGGCAAGAACTTTCGAAAGCTGATTGGGGGCAGATGTTCGCAGGTAAAGGGACAGCTGGGAAATGAGATAACGAGAGTCCAGAGAAAGTATATTCCCGTTAGGTGAAAGGAAAGACTGGTAGGTACAGGGAATGCTGGATGACTAAAGAAATTGAGGGTTTGGTTAAGAAAAAGAAGGAAGCATATGTCAGGCATAGACAGGATAGATGGAGTGAATCCTTAGAAGAGTATAAAGACAGTAGGAGTATACTTAAGAGGGAAATCAGGAGGGCAAAAAGGGGACACGAGATAGCTTTGGCAAATAGAATTAAGGAGAATCCAAAAGGTTTTTACAAATACATTAAGGACAAAAGGGTAACTAGGGAGAGAATTGGGCCCCTCAAAGATCAGCAAGGCGGCCTTTGTGTGGAGCCGCAGAAAATGGGGGAGATACTAATAGTACTAATACTAATAGTATTTTGCATCAGTATTTACTGTAGAAAAGGACATGGAAGATATAGACTGTAGGGAAATAGATGGTGACCTCTTGAAAAATGTCCATATTACAGAGGAGGAAGTGCTGTATGTCTTAGAAAGCATAAAAGTTGATAAATTGCCAGGACCTGATCAGGTGTACCCGAGAACACTGTGGGAAGCTAGGGAAGTGATTGCTAGGCCCCTTGCTGAGATATTTGTATCATCAGTAGTCACAGGTTAGGTGCCGGAAGACTGGAGGTTGGCAAACGTGGTGCCACTGTTTAAGAAGGGTGGTAAGGACAAGCCAGGCAACTATAGACCAGTGAGCCTGACATCGGTGGTGGTCAAGTTGTTGGAGGGAATCCTGAGGGACAGGATGTACATGTATTTGGAAAGGCAAGGACTGATTAGTAAACATGGCTTTGTGTGTGGGAAATCATGTCTCAGAAACTTGATTGAGTTTTTGAAGTAACAAAGAGGATTGATGAGGGCAGAGCAGCAGATGTGATCTATATGGAATTCATTAAGGCGTTCAACAAGGTTCCCCATGGAATACTGGTGAGCAAGGTTAGATTGCATGGAATACAGGGAGAACTAGCCATTTGGATTCAGAACTGGCTCAAAGGTAGAAGACAGAAGGTAGTGGTGGAGGGTTGTTTTTCAGACTGGAGGACTGTGACCAGTGGAGTGCCACAAGGATCGGTGCTGGGCCCTCTACTTTTTGTCATTTATATAAATGATTTGGATGTGAGTATAAGAGATATAGTTAGTAAGTTTGCAGATGACACCAAAATTGGAGGTGTAGTGGACAGCGAAGAAGGTTACCTCAGATTACAACAGGATCTGGACCAGATGGGCCAATGGGCTGAGAAGTGGCAGATGGAGTTTAATTTAGATAAATGTGAGGTACTACATTTTGGGAAAGCAAATCTTAGCAGAACTTATACACTTATTGTAAGGTCCTAGGGAGTGTTGCTGAACAAAGAGACCTTGGAGTGCAGGTTCATAGTTCCTTGAAAGTGGAGTCGCAGGTAGATAGGATAGTGAAGAA
>NC_057730.1:55564391-55572121 GCF_004010195.1 Chiloscyllium plagiosum | reverse complement strand
CACTGGGCGATGTGGTTGGTTGGTGCGGGTGTCTCGGAGATGTTCCCTAGAGCGCTCTGCTGGGAGGCGCCCAGTCTCCCCAATGTAGAGGAGACCGCATCGGGAGCAACGGATACAATAAATGATATTAGTGGATGTGCAGGTAAAACTTTGGCGGATGTGGAAGGCTCTTTTAGGGCCTTGGATAGAGGTGAGGGAGGAGGTGTGGGCGCAGGTTTTACAGTTCCTGCGGTGGCAGGGGAAGGTGCCAGGATGGGAGGGTGGGTTGTAGGGGGGCATGGACCTGACCAGGTAGTCACAGAGGGAACGGTCTTTGCGGAAGGCGGAAAGGGGTTGGGAGGGAAGTATATCCCTGGTGGTGGGGTCTGTTTGGAGGTGGCGGAAATGTCAGCGGATGATTCCCTGCTCCTTGGATACTGCCTGAACTGCTGTGTTCTTCCAGCACCACTAATCCAGAATCCAGGGCATTGGTTAGGCCACTGTTGGAATATTGTATGCAATTCTATTGGAATCCTATCGGAAAGATGTTGTGAAACTTGAAAGGGTTCAGAAAAGATTTACAAGGAAGTTGCCAGGGTTGGAGGATTTGAGCTACAGGGAGAGGCTGAACAGGCTGGGGCTGTTTTCCCTGGAGCGTCGGAGGCTGAGGGGTGACCTTATAGAGGTTTATAAAATCATGAGGGGTATTAATAGGGTGAATAGACAAGGTCTTTTCCTTGGGGAGTCCAGTACTCGAGGTCACAGGTTTAGGGTGAGAGGGGAAAGATATAAGAGTGACCTAAGAGGCAACTTTTTCATGCAGAGGGTGGTACGTGCATGGAATGAGCTGCCAGAAACATGAGAAGTCATGTTTCCTGCAGCTCACTGTACCCAGTGTTACATTTTCATGGAACAATGTTGGCAGAAGCAGAGGCTACACAGCCATTGGCTTCTGAAGTCAGGAGAAGCAACTCAACAACAATACTCCCCCCGGAGTGTTGGCTCCTGACTGGGTGATCTTGGCTCATGAGTGTAGAAGGGAACCACCATGCCTACAAATCAGAAAGCATTAAAATAATCTCTCTCCGTCTCTGTCTCTCTCTGCATCATCTCTTTGCCCTTTGGGAGTGTGGAAGGGCTGTCTTCCATTCACCGTCCTCCTGAAATCTCCTGTGTAAGGAGGAATAAAACATCCTAAAGATGGTGAATGGACAAATTCTCAACCAATGAATGAAAGAGAGCATCAGTGGGCAAACAATCTTATGTCAACAGCAAAGAACAGAAAAGAATTGAAAGACACATCAAGAAAGGCCTGGTCGGTTCCTGTGGTCTGGGGCTATTGAGCTGCAATTTCCCTGATAGTCTTTTTCTTTTTCCATCTTTACAATCCCTATCTTGTAGGTCTGTCTGTTTGTTTGTAAAAGATGTGTGGGTGGGCATGAGCTTTAAAGAAAGGGTGGAGGTTAAGATGTCAGGTTTTCAGTTAACAATTCAAATTTCCTCCATGCCATTGATTGCATGCACTTTGACCCTAATAAACAGCTACTTCCTGTGAGGTATCGAAGCCAGGTGAGTGCTTCCTTTGAACCTGAACTTATCATTCAGCTAAACTGGGGGCCTTTGTTAGTTTGACGACATAGAGTCGAAGAGTTGTGCAGCAAGGAAACAGACCTTTCAGTTCAACTCGTCCATGCCGACCAGATATCCTAAAATTAATCTAGTCCTATTTGCCAGCATTTAACCCATATACCTTTCAATACTTCTTATTCATATACCCATCCAGATCCCTTTTAAATATTGTAATTGTACCAGCCTCCACCATTTCCTCTGGCAGCTCATTCCACGGTTTGTGTGAAAATGTTGCCCCTTTCGGTCCCTCTTAACTTTTCCCCCTCTCACCTTAAACCTATGCCCTCCAGTGTTGGACTCCCCTAACCTGGGACAAAGACCTTGGCTGTTCACATTTATTTCACATTTCACAAAATCTTTTCACATTTCTGATAACTCCCAAAATTGTGGTTCTTGCTTTCCACCATCTCACTGGCACATGACATACAGGAAGAGCAAGTTCAAGAAGATATTACAGTGAACAAAGGAGAACATAATGAATTAATTCCCATTGGAAAGAAGAAGCAGGGATTAAATCACTGTGCGGACCTCTGGCAGACCTCCCGTGTGCAAGAATCAGAAGTGCTGCACCTCAAAGGGGATTTTTTTTCCGCCGATCCATTCTTATATAGTTTTAGATAAGCACACTGAGTTCTGAAATAGACTTCAGTTAGCTACACATCTGTTGAGTTCTTTTGTCATGCTGTCAGTCATGACAGAAAATAATTGCATAAAACTGCCTGAAAACATTTATATTGTCAAGGGGGGTCATTAGGGCTCGACACTTATTCACACTGGCAATGGTACCTCTATTCTGAAATTACCTCGTCTTTGAAATATTAATTGCTTCAAATTTGCACGTTCAGAGCTTCTCTCAGGGGTATGTGACAAGTTGAAAGGACTCAACAGGGAACAAACCTGTCATTCACATCGTATCCATTGTACAAGAGCAAATTAGACGGACAGCACACCCCTGTCCTTTGGCACCAGCAGGAAGCCAATGTTCCTGAAAGGAATGGCTCTGCATTGCACTTTAGCTAATGTCCCTACATCTGCCTGAAACCAAGTGTTGAATGAAATCATTACCTTCACAACCACAGGCAGGACCTAATGGATAGATATCTGTTACTGTGTGTCCTTGCTCAGTGCAGAGCATCACTGTCTCTGCAAATCAGAAACAAAAACAGAAATTGCTGAAGAAATTCCTCAGGTCTGGCAGCTTCTGTGGGGAGAGAAATAGAGTTAACATTTAATGACTCTTCTACAGAGCTGCTGGCATCCTTGAGGTGCTGTTGATATTTATCTCACTGTGTGTGTATCTTCGGCCTGGGACGTCAGGGTACTCTAACAAAGGGTGAAACTCTAGAAAAAGAAATCACTGCATCTCTTTCCAATACGTATGGGGACTGGGAAAATCAGGGTGGTCGCCGATCTCAAGCAAAGGAATTCATGGAATGTCTACAGGATGGGAGTTTGGGGCAGCTTGTGGAAAAGCCCAGTAGTGAACAGGCAATTCTGGATTTGGGTGATGTGTAATGAAGGGGACTGGATTAGGGAGCTTAAGATGAAGGAATCCTGAGGGGACAGTGACCATAATATGATAGAATTGGCCCTGCAGTTTGAGAGAGAAAGAAGCTGGAATCAGTTGAGTATAGGTAACTACAAAGACATGAGGGAGGAGCTGGCCAGAAGTGATTGGAAGGGGAGCCGAGCAGGGAAGATGGTGGAGCAGCGATGGCAGGAGTTTCTGGGAGTAATTCGGGAACACAGCAGAAACTCATCCCAAGGAAGGAGATATATACCAAGGAAGGACAAGGTAACCATGGCTGACACGGGAAGTCAGGGACAGCATAAAACCAAAAGAAAATGCATACAATATGGTGAGGGTTAGGGAGGAGCTAGAGGATTGGGAAACAATAAAAACTATCAGAAGATAACTCAAAAGAAACAGTAGTGGGGGAGAAGATTAAATATGAGGGTAATCTAGCTAGTAATATGAAAGAAGATTGCAAGAGATTTTTTAGACATATTGGAGGCAAGGGAGAAAGAAGAGTGTACATAGGGCTGCATAGAGAGAATGAGGCTGGAGTAGTAATACAGCCATAGAGTCGTAGAGATGTACAGCATGGAAACAGACCCTTCAGTCCAACCCATTCATGCCGACTCAATCTAGTCCCACCTGCCAGCACCCGGCCCATATCCCTCCAAACCCTTCCTATTCATATACCCATCCAAATGCCTTTTAAATGTTGCAATTGTACCAGCCTTCACCACTTCCTCTGGCAGCTCATTCCATACACGTACCACCCTCTGCGTGAAAAAGTTGTCCCTTAGGTCTCTTTTATAGCTTTCCCCTCTCACCCCAAACCTATGCCCTCTAGTTTTGGATTGCCCTTACTTAAGTTAAAAACACTAGTTTGAGACCCAAGTTGCTTCCTTGAAATTGAATTTGAAGTCCTACCACATTGTGATTGCTACCCCTTCGAGGATCCTACAAAATCTCTGATTAAACCAACCTCATTATGTATTATTGCTGATAAAATAGCCCATTTCTGGACAGTTTCTGTAATATACCGATCTAAGAAGCAATGCTGGGGACCAAAGAAAGAACTGAATAGGTTCTTTTCATCAGTCTTCATGGTGGAAGACACCAGCAGCATACCAGAACTTTAACAGAGTCAGGGTTAGAGGTAAGTGTAATGGCCATCACTCAGTTTAAACAACCACCAGTCACCTCTCTCTGTCTCTAATGGGAGTGTGGGACTATTGGCAACGTTACCTTTGATTCAATACCATAAGGTTGTGAGAGGGGGAAAACTGACAGGATGCTTCTCCTGATAAAGGAATTTACACCAAAGGAGTCACAGCCTCAGGTTGCTCGGCCTCCCATTTCAGAGACAGCTCAGCAGCAGGTTCTTATCGCAGAGGGTCATTGGGCTTTGGAATTCTCAACTGCAGCAAATAGTGGAGGAGGGGTCATTCAATACATCCAAGGATGAGCTTGACACAATTCTGATCAAAAATGAAAGTAATTTTTTAAAATGTGTGCAACACGCTGCAGGGGCACAGGAAGTAGCGTGGTGATAAAGCCAAAGCTGGTTATCTGAACTGGAAAGGAAATAACTCAAAGTGCAAGAAAGTAGAAGCAAGTAACAACGTCAACAATGTCAAAGTGAAGAATAAGGAAGTCTTGTTACATCTGAACAAGGCACCAGTCAGACCACAGCTGGACTATTGTGTACAGTTTTGAGTGCCTTATCTAAGGAAAGATAAAGTTAAACATTACACAACAACACCAGGTTGTAGTCCAACAGGTTTATTTGGAAGCACTAGCTTTCAGAACACTACTCCTTCATCAGGTAGCTGGTGGGGCAGGATCATAAGACACAGAATTTATAATAAAAGATCATAGATTTATAGCACATGATTGCTGTTAAGTCTAGGTTTGTTCAAAATACCGTTTCAGTTGCAGGACACTATGATCTTGTGCTTAAATAATAATTAGAAATAGTTACAATTAAAGTATCTGAGTGCTCCAGACTTTATTGAATTCCCATTTCACTATGGTAGGACTAACTTGGGGCCTTGCTGGATTACTAACTCAGTGACGTTACCATGGTCACAATCATCCATTGTGAAATATAATGGAATATAAAAGTATAAAATTTAGTGCAAATGTCTCAGGCCTTGTGGAGACCACACCTGGAGTATTGTGGACAATTTTGTTTTCATTTGAAAAAAGATCAAAATCACATTCAAAGAGAATTCATTCAGTTTATGCCTCGGTTGAATGACTTTTATTCATTCACAGTCGCTGGTTAGGTCAGCATTTATTGTCCATCCCTAATTGCCCAGAAGGCAGTTAAAAGTCAATCACATTGCTGTGGATCTGTAGTCACATGTAACGATAACAGTTTCCTTCCCTAAAGGACATTAGTGAACCAGAGGGGCTTTTCCTGACAATGGATTCCATGTCATTATTCCAGATTATTACTGAATTCAAATTCCACCATCTGCCGCAGCAGGATTGGAACCAAGGCCCCCAGAACACAAACTGGGTCTCAGCATTGACAATCCAGTGATGATACCACCTCCCCATATTTTAAGAAGGAAAGTTAAATGGGTTTGGTTTCTGCTCATGGCAATTTTGAAGAATGTGAAGAAATCTCATCGAACCACACAAGATCCTGGGCCCAGAGATTATGTTTCCTCCAGAACCAGGAATTACAGTTAAAAATGAGCAACCTCCCTTTTAAAACAAAGCTGAAATAATCTCTCAGGGAGTTGTTATTCTATGGAATTCTCCTCCCCGGTAAAGCACTGGAGACTGGGTCATTGAATTCCTTCAAAGGTTGAGTTAGAGAAAGTAGGGCACTGAGGATTATATGGGGTAGGAGGAGGGATGCTCAGCAAGACGGAGTTCAGATCAGCCGTGACCTTCTTGAACGGTGGAGCAGGCTTAAGGGGCTGAATGGCCGATTCCTCTTCTTGCGATCCTTGTTCCCATGTAGGACTGTCAATGCCCCCACCCGCCTCCCCACCCAGTGTCTGAACTGCACCGGGGTAGTGCCTCTATGTTACTGTCCCTGGACTAGGAATCCAGTGAATGGTCTTGCTGTTGGCTATCGCTCTTGGGGCATGCTCTGGAATCTCACTGTGGCAGCTGGTTGAACTTGAACTCGATTTATAAATCTGGAATTGAAAACTAGTCTTAGACATGACTGTGAAACTCTTTCAAACCCACGACCACTTCCATCTAGAAGGACAAGGGCAGCAGATACATGGGAACACCACCCCCTGCAAGTTCCCCTCCAAATCACACAGCATCCTCACTTGGAAATATATCGCCGTCCCTTCACGGTCACTGGATCAAATTCCTGGAAGTCTCCCCCTCAGGGCATTGTGGGTCAACCTGTAGCACATGGACTGCAGCGGTTCAAGAAGGCAGCTCACCCCCACCTTCTCAAGGGGTAACTAGGGGTAGGCAATAAATGTTGGCCCAGTCAGTGATAATGTGTTGCTGGAAAAGCGCAGCAGGTCAGGCAGCATCCAAGGAGCAGGAGAATCGACGTTTCGGGCATGAGCCCTTCTTCAGGAATGAGGAAACTCATTCAGGAATGAGGAATGAGAAGGGCTCATGCCCGAAACGTCGATTCTCCTGCTCCTTGGATGCTGCCTGACCTGCTGCGCTTTTCCAGCAACACATTTTCAGCTCTGATCTCCAGCATCTGCAGTCCTCACTTTCTCCCAGCCAGTGATACCTGTGTCCCATAAACAAATAAATTTTTAAAACTTCATCAATTGTCATAAAAACCCCATTTAGTTCATTAATATCCTTTATGAAGGGCAGATTGGATAGGACACATCAAATCATCTCCACAGTTCAAGGCAATAAAAGTGTCAGTAGAACCCTATAGGGTTGGTATCTGGTTTAATGTCTCAGTAGTAGATGGAGTGAACAGGCAAAGCTTCTTTATGAGATCATTCTAACTACTGTGCACAACGTCTTCAGCACCCCTGCAGATGGAGCGCAGCGTAGATACACCTGGTCACGGACAGACGGGTCTATCTGCTCGAAGATAGATTACCTGTTTGTGTCCCGAACGCTCTCGGTCAGATCCACTGACATCAAGCCGGTGTTCTTCTCTGCCCACTGCCTCCTGCTGGCCAACTGTCACCTACAGGACGAGCAGCGGGCTGGTAAGGGAACGTGGAAGCTGAACACAAAGCTGTTGACCCCGGGAAACATCGAGGAGCTCAAGAGGGATTACGCAGGTTGAAGAACCATGAAGCCCCTGTTTGAGTCCCCAGCGGACTGGTGGGTAACAGTAAAAGGTTCGTCATCCTCAAAGGTGTTTAGGAGGCGAGAGAGAGGCGGGGAAAACTGTCCCAGCTCCAGGAAAGTATGCAGAACCTGCTCCTGCTGCAGACGATGGGGGTGGATGTCACGGAGGACCTCAAGGAGGTGAAGGGCCAGCAAGCCTCGCTCTTTGCCTCGGAGGCCTCCAAGATAATCTTCCGGACCAGGGCCCGCTCGGTGGAGCAGGACGAGACGTGCTCACGCTTCTTCTTCCAGAAGGTGCACAAAGAGAGCTCAGTGCTCAGCAGCCTGAAGGAAGAAGATGGCTCAATAACGTCATCTC
>NC_057730.1:55556035-55562702 GCF_004010195.1 Chiloscyllium plagiosum | reverse complement strand
ACTGTATGCCCTCTCTCTCTCTCCTGCCTTGTTTGTACGCAAACACTAAGTGTCACTACGTACTGAGGTTCTACCTGTCCCTGGTGTTGCGAAGGATGGGCCTGGCCTCGCTGCCGCAGAACGCTCCGAGTAGTTGGACTGTTCCGTATCACCTGTCCTTCGTGGAGAAGTTTGTGAAGAAAAACACCTTTGACCACAAGTCGATTAGGAAGTGGTCAGCACGTAGTGTCCTTGAGACCCTTTGGGAAAAGGAGAGGGCGGATCCTATCGAGCGGTTCTCTGAGCAGACTGTCAAAGCCATTTGGCAGGATGCCTCATCGCCAGAACTTTCCAACAAGCACCAAGACATGGCTTGGCTGGTGGTGAGAAGGGCTCTGCCTGTGAGATCCTTTATGCACGCCCGGACTCTCAGCCGCACCGCACGCTGCCCTCGAAGCGGCTGGGGGGGGGGGGGGGGCGAGACTGTCACACACCTTCTTCTGGAATGTGCCTACGCAAAAGAAGTCTGGAGAGGAATACAGTGGTGTTTGTCGAGGTTCGTCCCGAGCAGCGCCGTGACGCGGGACTCCGTGCTCAACGGCCTGTTCCCCGGGACACACACCGAGATGAACATCAACTGTGCCTGGAGGATCATCAACTCTGGGCGGTCCGAAACCTGCTGATCTTCCAGCTGAAGGAGTTGACCCTGACTGAGTGTTGCAGACTGGCACATTCCATGGTCCAGGGCCACGTGTTGAGGGACGCGCTGAAGCTTGGGGCAGCTGCTGCCAAGGCACGGAGGGGAAAGACCACCGTGTAACATCTGCCTGCCTAACGAAGAACAGGAGGCCCACGCAGTCATTGGGCTCTGCTGATGCCTCAGCAGAAGAGCTGGATAGTAAATGTACAGACTTGTATATAGGAAAAATAAATTTCAATGTCTGTGTGTAAAGAAATGTAATGTGTGCACAAGAATGGCATGACCAATTGTATAGAGATCCAAATAATTTTATGAATAAAGTATATTTTTGAAATAAAAAAAAATTTTTACAGTATAGTTTTTTAAAAATGTATTCTTTTGTATAATAACCTACAGTTCTATTGTTTACAGCCTCATTTCAATGTTTTTTCAGTGACTGACCACAATGTTAACTAAATAAATTTTTAAAAAAATAACATGATCTACAAGCCAAATTTCATTTTGCTCCAGTGATATCATCAGCTGCCATTGTAGCAGTTTTTTGTAGCAAGATATGAAAAAGTCTAGGCCCAGTCTATACACAGTCACATGTACCCTTTCCAACCCCAAACAAAACTGGGCACTCACCAACTTTAAGGGCATTTAAATGGTCATTGGATAGACCTCTGGATGAAAATGGAATAGTGTTGGTTAGATGGGATTCAGGGTGGATCCACAGGTCAGCGCAACATCGAGGGCTGAAGGGCCTGTACTGCGCTGTAATGTTCTATGTTCTAGATGCAGTGGGACTCATGCGGATGGATGTATTGAGCTTTCTGTTCATGGATCCTGATTGTAGCTGCATTTTCTTCAGCATTTGACAACTTACTGTGTTTCTTTTCAAGAGGATATAAGACTGGGAGACCCGAGTAATGGGAGAATGGTGACATTATAGTGACAATGTCAGATACACTCGTTTGTGACATTTAATGATCGCTGAGATTAGGAAAAATTTAGATCAAGAAGGGGAGTCAAGGGGTTATGGGGGGAAAGGCAGGGAAGTGGTGCTAGTGACAATCACATCGACTGTGATCTCATTGAATGGTGGAGCAGATTCAATGGGCTGAATGACCTACAGCTGTTCCATGGTTGTTATGGTCTTACCCTTTACTCCTACTGAATAGAGAGGCTAATAAAAACACTACGCATTATGAAGAACCTTTTCAATGTTATCCACTTAATTTTGAAAATAACCATTCATAGGAATTACCAGCGTATAAATGGTTAAATCTATTCTACATTGTTTAATTCAACGTTATTACCCGACTGGATTAAAAGCCACAAACCCAAGGAGACAAAGCCATGTTACATCGTTAATTAATGAAATTCAACAACATTAAGAAGCTGGCTCATTCTATCCCAAATTCCATTGGGTGCATTGACAAGGAATGAAAAGTACTTTATCCAGTTTTGGATTTAAAAGATCATGAACATAATACAAAACAATGTAATAAGGGTTAGAGTGCAGGGAACTGCAGTGCTGCTAAATGGAACTCCCACTTCCAACTACATTCTCTATTCTTCATTTCCACACGCTGTGATAAAAATTGAAAATCGAAATGAATAAGCAATCTGAAGCATTTTTGAAAAGAATGGCAATCTATGCAGGTCAAAGGAGCAAATGGATATCAGACTCAATATGTGAAAGGAAAACAAAATGAGAAACAAAATAAATAACAAAAATACCTCACCTTCCATATTTACATTCCTTATTTTGTGGTAAGTCAATAAACCTTCCAAACCCATGACCACGTCCATCTCGAAGGACAAGGGTAGCAGATACATGGGAACACCACCCCCTGCACATTCCCCTCCGAGCCCCTCACCATCTGTGACCTGCTCCCTTCCTTTCCTCGACATCTCTGTTTCTATTTCTGGGGATAGAGTGGCTGTTCCTTCAGTGTCGCTTGGTCAGAATCCTGGAATTCCCTCCCTCACGGCACTGTGGGTCTAACCACAGCACATGGACTGCAGCGGTTCAAGAAGGCAGCTCACCCCCACCTTCCCAGGGAAACTAGGAACGGATAATAAATGCTGGGCCCAGCAAGCTACTCCCTCCCCCCTCCCACCTCCCCCATCCCACAAATTAGTAAAAAAAAACACAGCTCATTCAGCCCATCATGTTTATTCTGGTCAACAAAGATCTGACTACATTCATTCCTTTTTCCAGCTATTGGCCCATGGTTGTGAAACCTTTTGCAACACAAGTGAATATTTAAATACTGCTCCAATGTTATGAGAGCTTCTGTCTCAATCACCCTTTCAGGCAATAAGTTCCAGACTCTCACCACACTCTGGGTGAAAGAAATTCTCCTCAACCTTCCTCTTAGCCTCTGTCTCTGACCTTTGATCTATTCCCCCTGGTTATTGACCCCTCTGCTATTGAAAAAAAGTGCCTTCCAATCCACCTGGCCCATGCCCCTCCCCCTTCGAATTTCCTCTCTATCAGGTCACCTCTCAATCATCACAGCTCCAAGGGAAAACAACTTCAGCCAATCCAACGTTTCCTCTGAGCTCAGAGCTTCAAGCCCAGACCAGACAGGCATCCTTGCAATTTCCACCCTGCCCTCACCTTCACCTGGTCTCTCTCTGTGACTGCTCCCTTCCTTTCCTCGACATCTCTGTTTCTATTTCTGGGGATAGAGTGGCCACTAATACTCACTATAAACCCACCGACTCCTGCAGTTACACGGATGATACATCCTCACACCCTGCCTCTTGTAAAGTCTCTGTTCCATTCTCCCAATGCCTCTGTCTCCATCGCTTATGTTCTGAAGAGGCCAACTTCGACCAGGGAGCCTCTGAAATGTCCCTCTTCTTCCTCACCCAAGGATTTCCCAGCGCTATTGTTGACAGGGCCCTCAGCTGGGTCCGACCCCATCTCCCACACTTCCACCCTCACCCCCCTCTTCCCTCCCACAATAGCGATAGGGTTCCCCTTGTCCTTTCCTACCATCCCACCAGCATCCAGAGGATCATTAGCTGCTGTTTCCACCACCTCCAGCAGGATGCCACCATCAGACGCATATACCCCTCCCTTCCCAGGTCCACCTCC
Source organism: Chiloscyllium plagiosum (assembly GCF_004010195.1). Classification (NCBI taxonomy): domain Eukaryota; kingdom Metazoa; phylum Chordata; class Chondrichthyes; order Orectolobiformes; family Hemiscylliidae; genus Chiloscyllium; species Chiloscyllium plagiosum. The sequence continues at coordinate 55,558,929 of NC_057730.1, read as the reverse complement.
AGCAGGAACTATTCCCTATGGGACACCCTGATGCACTCTTCCTTCACTCCCAACACCCCCATCCTGCACACAGCCCCAAGGCACCTTCCCCTGCCACCCCAAAGGTGTAACAGCTGCCCATTTCCCTCCTCCCTCCTCAATATCCAAGGGCCCAGGCACACCTTCCAGGTGAAGCAGTACATTACCTGCACTTCCCACAATCTAATCACAATGTGGTCTCCTCTACACTGGGGAAACAAAGCAGAGACTGGGGAACTGCTTCCCAGAACATCCACATTCTGCCCGTGAGAAAGACCCTGAGCTTCCATACCCCACCCTGTTCCCTGACCAACATCCCTGTCTCAGGCTTGCTGCAGGGCTCCAGTGAAGCTCAGCACAAACTGGAAGAACAGCCCCTCATTTCCCACTTGGGGATCCTGCGGCCTTCAATATTGAGTTTATTAATTTTAGGGCCTGAACTCACCCATGTCCTAGCCCCCTACCCCACACACCGAGCCTTGGTATCACATAGTCTGCCATTACACAGTACCTACTGTTAGCCACTAACAGTCTCCATGAACAGCTATTTACCCTCCCAGGTAAGAACAATGATTGCAGATGCTGGAAACCAGAGTCTAGATTAGTGTGGTGCTGGAAAAACACAGCGGTTCAGGCAGCATCCGAGGAGCAGGAAAATCGACGTTTCGGGCAAAAGCCCTTCATGTATTTCTGATGAAGGGCTTTTGCCCGAAACGTCGATTTTACTGCTCCTCGGATGCTGCTTGAACTGCTGTGCTTTTCCAGCACCACTCTATTTACCCTCCCAGCCAGATCGTTATTGACTCTCTTGTCTGCCCTATTTTTCTCTCTCTTTGGGCTCTATCCCCACCTATTGTTTACTCCTTATCCCTGCCCCCCCCCCAACCCTATCTTCTGTGAATAAACTGACATTTTCCCAGCTACCATCAGTTCTTATGAGGAGAGACTGAGTAGACTGGGATTATATTCATTGTAATATAGAAGAACAAGGGGGATCATATAGAGACATATAAAATTATGAATAGAAGTAGAGAGGCTGTTTCCACTGGCAGGTGAAACGAGGACAAGATGACATAGCCTCAAGATTAGAGGGAGCAGATTTCAGACTGAGTTGAGAAGGAACTCCTTCACCCAGAGGGTTGGGGATCTATGGAATTCCCTGCCCAGTGGCGTGGCTGAGGCTTCCCCAGGAAATGTTTTTAAAGCTAAGATAGACTATTTTTGAACAATAAAGGGATTAAGGGTTACAGTGAGAGGGCGGGTAGGTGGAGCTGAGGCCATGGAAAGATCAGCCATGACCTTATTGAATGGTGGAGCGGGCTCAATGGACCATTCGGCCTACTCCTGATCCTAGTTCTTATATTAGAACATAGAACATAGAACATAGAAGAATTCAGCGCAGTACAGGCCCTTCGGCCCTCGATGTTGCGCCAATCCAAGCCCACCTAACCTACACTAGCCCACTATCCTCCATATGCCTATCCAATGCCCGTTTAAATGCCCATAATGAGGGAGAGTCCACCACTGCTACTGGCAGGGCATTCCATGAACTCACGACTCGCTGAGTAAAGAACCTACCCCTAACATCTGCCCCAAGTGCCTCAGCCTTTCCTCATACGATCTTCCTACCATACCAGGCAACATCCTGGTAAACCTCCTCTGCACCCGTTCCAGTGCCTCTACATCCTTCCTATAGTATGGCGACCAAAACTGCACACAATATTCCAGATGCGGCCGCACCAGAGTCTTATACAACTGTAACATGACCTCAGTACTCCGGAACTCAATTCCTCTACCAATGTTCTGAGGTAGGGTAACCAAATCTAAAACATTAACTCTGATTTCTCATCACAGATGCTGCCAGACCTGCTAAGCTTTTCCAACAATTTCTGATTTTGTTTCTGATTTACAGCATCCACAGTTCCTTAGATTTTTACTTAGCATCCTGCTAAATCTCCTCTGCACCTTCTCCAGTGCCATCACATCCTTCCTATAATGTATTGACTGGGACTGCATACAGTACTCCAGTTGTGACCTAACCAGCGTTTTATACAGTTCCTGTATGACCTCTTTGCCTTGATGCCTGTGTTCTACATCTCATGGATTCTATTCCTCAGCCAACAAAGACGAGTGTTCCATTTGCCTCTTAGGCATCTCATCGACCTGCATCGCTACCTTCAGGGATTTGTGCAGATGCCCACCAAATTTTCGCTGACCTTCAGTACTTTCCAGAGTCCTACTATTCCCTTTCCTTGTTATCCCCCCCTCCACCCCACGCTCATTACTTCTCACTTTTCCAGGTTGAATTCCATTTGCCACGACTCTGTCACTGACCAGTTAATTGATATCCTGCTGCAGTTTAGAATCACGGAATCCGTGCAGTGTGGAAACATTTGGTCAGATAAGTCCACACCAACCCTCCGAAGAGTAACCCATCCAGACCCATTCACCTACCCTATTACACTACATTTACCCCTGACTAAAGCACCTCGCCCTACACATCCCTGAACACTATAGACAATTTAGCTTGGCCAATTCACCCGAACCTGCATATCTTTGGAATATGGCTATGTTCCTCACCATCCCAAGGGCTCTTCCTTCTTTGACCAGACTTCCATGAGGCATCTTGCTAAAATCAATGTAGACCACATCAAATACATTCCCCTCTTCCCCACTCTCCTGGCATGGACTAATATGAGTTGGCGAGGTAAAAACAAAGACTGCAGATGCTGGAAACCAGATTCTGGATTAGTGGTGCTGGAAGAGCACAGCAGTTCAGGCAGCATCCAAGGAGCAGCGAAATCAACGTTTCGGGCAAAAGCCCTTCATCAGGGATAAAGGCAGAGAGCCTGAAGCGTGGAGAGATAAGCTAGAGG
>NC_057730.1:55554510-55555388 GCF_004010195.1 Chiloscyllium plagiosum | reverse complement strand
CGGGATGTGGACGAGATGCAATGGAGGGCATCTTTAACCACGTGGGAAGGGAAACTGCGGTCTCTAAAGAAGGAGGCCATCAAGTGTATTCTGTGGTGGAACTGGTCCTCCTGGGAGCAGATCCGGCGGAGGCGGAGGAATTGGGAATATGGGATGGCATTTTTGCAAGAGGTAGGGTGGGAAGAGGATTAATCCAGGTAGCTGTGGGAGTCGGTGGGTTTGTAAAAAATGTCAGTGTCAAGTCGGTCATCACTGATGGAGATGGAGAGGTCCAGGAAGGGGAGGGAGGTGTCAGAGATGGTCCAGGTAAATTTAAGGTCAGGGTGGAATGTGTTGGTGAAGTTGATGAATTGCTCAACCTCCTTCCCACCCTACCTCCTGCACAAATGCCATCCCGTATTCCCAATTCCTACGCCTCCGCCATATCTGCTCCAGACAAGGGGACAGCTGTTTAAGGTGAGAGGAGAGAGGTTTAAAAAAGACGTGAGGGGCAAATATTTTACACAGAGGTTGGTTTGCATGTGGGCTGAATTTCCTGAGGAAGTGGTGGATGGGGGCACAAATGTTTAAAGATGTTTAAATAAGTACATGTATAGGAAAGGTTTGGAGGATTAAGATTCAGGGGCAGGCAGGTGGGACTAGTTTACTTTGGGATTATGGATAGCACGGACTGGTTGGGCCTAACGGTCTGTTTCCTTGCTGTATGACTGTATGATTCACAAAGACCTCTCCAGCGCACTCAGTAATCCTCGCAGCCACTCAGTCTGTGTCCAGGAGCTATGAGACTCAGCTCCAATCCACACATCACCCCAAACACCACCCACTGCCCCCTCACCGCCCCCCCCCCCAGCCCTCCCACTGCCCCCTCACACCTTCAC
>NC_057730.1:55529876-55554077 GCF_004010195.1 Chiloscyllium plagiosum | reverse complement strand
ACTGCTGCCCCTTCCACTGCCCCTCACTCCCTCACCCCTCCCACTGCCCCTCACTCCCTCAACCCTCTCACTGCCCTTCACTCCCTCACCCCTCCCACTGCCCCTCACCCCTTCACCCCCCTTCCCACTGCCCAAGCTGGGCCCAGCAGTACATCTTTTGTCAATGCAATTAGGATTGGCCAAGAACTCACACCCAGCTGATCTTCCCCACTTTGGAGTGAACGTCCCGAGCTTTGTGGATGATATTGGTGTCAGTTTCTTTTGTAACGTGAAACATAGAGGGGGTGTGGTCAGACACAGGCTATCGAAATTGTCTTGCTTTTCTTGAACCTGTAAAATGGAAGTCAGACACCTTCTGCAACAAATTGAAACTTATTCCCCACTGCGCCTTCATTCCAGTTGAGGAGATGTTTGAGCTCTGATTGTTACTTTTTAAAGACAAAAATGGGAGGCAGCAGTCCCTTTAATATTCAGTCTCATGTTCTGGTAATCAATGCTGTCTGCTTTATTAAAGGTCAAAATTGCTGCTGTTCCAAAATCGCTTTCAAAATAATTGCTGAGTCAGCTCACCTGTTGAGGGCACAAGAGAGTGTTACTCCATTGGATGACCGCATGGAGTACTCTGAGCTCGGTGTCCCAGGTCAGCCCAGTAAGCGAGCACTGATGTTTTATAATTAACGTGTCGATGCAAACTATTAAACCGTACAAATAGAGAAGAAACGTGTCCCATTCCCCTCACACAGAATTAAGATCACTGTAATCTTCACCCTCCCATGGGAAAGCTACACTCACTAGATATCATTGTGAAAATTGAAAATAACCGGTGATCAGATTCAAAGCGATTCCTTCCACATTGCAATAGCACAGCCTATACTTGTGTTGCTGGTGCTGTTTTTGGGTGTTTAAACTAATTTGGCAGGAGCCGGATGGGACGCAGAGTAGATGTATAGTGGGAGGGTGATGCACAGTCAAGTGTAGAAGGAACACAATGTCAGTCTGGCAGCCAACATGCATTGTCAAGGCCCAAGGAAACATGGGAATGCTGTGATGGCATTTATTTTCATGTCATTGCTGTCACAGAGACATGGTTAGAGGAGGGTCAAAGCTGGCTACTCAATATTCTGGGAGATAGAATCTTCAGGTAAGAGAGGGAGGGGTGTATAAGAGGAGGTGATGTTATCGCAATATTGATCAAGGAGCCAGTTATTGCAGTAAGGTGGATGATATCTCAGAACATTCCTCAATTGAGGCCAAAATGTAGAACCTTAAAACAGAAAGGGGACAATCATTAGTTGTCCGTGCCCTATGGACTCTCAGGCAACCAGTGAGATAGTGAAACACAGATACGTAGGCAAATTTCAAGACGTTTAAAATTACTCAGGTAAGAATAGTAGAGGATTTCAAATTCCTGATATTAACTAGGATAGGCAAAGTGTGAAAGTCTGAGAATTCTTAAACTGTGTCCACAAACACTTTTTTTAAACCAGCATGTGGGAAATCCTCCAGCCGAGAGCATGGTACGAGGCTGAATTTTAGGAAAGGAAGTCAGGAAAGTGGTAAATGTGGCGATCGAGAAGCATTTTGATGATAGTGACCATAATTCAATGAGATTTAAATTGAATTAAATTACATTTGAATTGGAGGAAGGCTGATTTTAATATGAAGGCCAGGATCTGACTAATGTGGACTGGGAGCAGTGACTGGTAGGGAAAAAAAACCCATCAGAACAGTGGCAACTCTTCAAGAAGGAAATAGTGAAAATGCAGGCACTAACAAACCAGAGAGCCCTGATGTCAAAGCACATCCAAGATCGAATAAAGACAACAAGTCATATCGGACATGAAATGTTTACACTGTTGTTCTAACTACCCCTGCTGAGTTTCTCCAGCATTCTCTGTGATTGTTTCAGGTTTCTAATATCCATGGTGTTTTACCTTGAAATATTACTGAACTGCGACATTTTTCAGTGGGCCTTGACTCTGTTATCATGAATTTGTAACCAACACTGAAGAAGATTGATATCATCAAAGATAAGGTAATCTACTTGATCAACATCCCTTCTGTTGTATGTGCTGCGGGACCAATCGCTATTGGTTAATGGTTGGGGTAGAATACCCCTATCTATCCTTCTTTCTATTCTAAAGGCTTATCCCATTCACAAAGATAAAGGGTGAACCATTAGTGAGTCTTGTGATGTATAGTACAGGATCTACATAATTATTAACACCAATTATTTTAGAGTTTGGATTTTGAACAAGTGGCCTGAGCATATGAGAGTGTTTAACAATTAATTTGTCAGTCTTACTGAAGATATTTAATTAAACCAGAAATAGACTTCCAGAAGTAGTAACGGGAATTTGTTTGCATTAGGAGACTCTTACACACAAATAGAGTAAACACTGGAGAGTATTAACATCAATTTTGTTAGAAAGATCAGGGATTGATTTGTTTTAATGTGGCAAAACATCCATAGCTTGGAAACTTTTCTCCTTGGAGAAGGAGCACGCGGTGTCGACCAACACCCTGGAGTTGTTCAGGGAGAGGTGGGCGCCGCAGGGAGTGGAGTGCATCATTTCTCCCTCCAACTCTATTTTGATTTAGTCCCTACCCTCCCCCTCACTGTTTTGATCACACAGCACTGCCCTTTGATGTGAAGGGCAGTGTTTGTCACTGGCCACCCGGGTGTTTTCCTATCTTCCTGGTGGTGGAATTTGAATAAAGATTCGTGCACTTTGTGTCTTTCACTAAAAAAAAGCTTGGAAACTTTATGGTTCATTTCAGAGACATTCTATTTGGAGTTAGTTATATGAAACATTTTCTCATAGAAAAAGCAGATCATTCAAAAAGTGTTTGGTTAGAACACTGAAGAGGTTATTTTAAGCTCTATTATATGAATGCTCAGTGAAAAGGTGATCTAACTCTTAAGACTGGGAATTGAAAACAACAATTACATCAAACCCGTGGCAGAGAAAGAAATTTGATTTGTGTTGAGAAACTGTAACATGATGGTGTTGGCATAGATGGAATATTGTAGTTTTACTGTATGCTTTTAAATCCTTCTAATTGTGTTATGTATAAATAGAATGGTTTATTCTATTTTATCTTCTTATGTGTAATAAACTTCTGTTTTATTGTGAAAACCAGATCAGCAACTGTGAAAGACCATATTCTTAAACAAACAACAAAATATGATCTATGAAGCCAGATTTATCTGAGAATCTTTTTCTCATCACCCTGTTCAGAGATGTTAAGACCATTTCTGGAGCAGGTGGGACTTGAACCACTGACTTGTTCAGCAGCAGAACCAACTGGGACCACAACAGGCTTAATAAGATGAGGTGTTTATCTGTACAGGTTTTAGTCTGTTGCAATTATCACAATAAGTACAAGTTACATTGACTAGCTAGCTGCATCATAGCCTTCATCAGACAGATTTGCCTTTCCTTCAGTTGGCAGAGGACAGCCTTCAGCTACAGACTATCATCAAAAATTCCCTCCATTGAGGAAGCAGGCCATTCAGCTTATCTAATCCACACTGACCCTATAAGAGCAGCCCACCCAGATCTACCCTATTTCTGCAATTTTCCCATGGCAATCCCACCCAGCTTGCACATCCTTGGGCTCTACAAGCAATTTCACACAGCTAATCTACCTAACCTGCACATCTTTGGAACGTGGGAAGGAATCAGAGCACCTGGAGAAAATCCACACAAACACGTGGAGAATGTGCAGACTCCACACAGTTACCCGAGGTTGGAATTGAACTCAGGTGCAGTGAGGCAGCAGTGCTAACCAGTGAGCCACATCATGATGACACATCAGTCTTCACTAGGAATTTGCGTTGGCCTTCCCTTCACCTCAACCAAGACTGTATGACATTATCAGATTGGAAGGAGCTGAAGGCAGTCTTCAACATTAACCCTTTCAGAATCATTACCTTCCTCCAACTTATACGTCATTACTTCAAAGACTTGTGCCCCCGTTTTTGCACCCATAGTTTAATGAACCTGAGAGCTCTGTTAACTGAAAGGAAAGGAGCATGTCAAACTTGGACCAACATCACCTGTTATGCCACCCTCCTGCTTTATTTAAAACCAGCAACACACAAAAGATTTATCCCGTGCAGTAATCTGTAAAACTTTGAGTGGCCGAGACCTAGTTAAAGGGCGGCATGGTGGTTCAGTGGTTAGCACTGCTGCCTCACAGTACCAGGGTCCCAGGTTCAAATCCACCCTCGGGCAACTGTCTGTGTGGAGTTTGCACATTCTCCCTGTGTCTGTGTGGGTTTCCTCCAGATGCTCCGGTTTCCTCCCACAGTCTAAAACATGTGTAGGTCAGGTGAATTGGCCATGCTAAATTGTCCATAGTGTTAGGTACATTAGTCGGTGGGAAACGGGTCTGGATGGGTTACTCTTCAGAGGTTCAGTGTGGACTGGTTGGGCCGAAGGGCCTGTTTCCACACTATACGGAATCTAATCTAAAGAAAAAACTAACAACTTTATTTCTTAAAATATAACAGAGAATAATTAACTAACAACTGTTTACAACTGCTTTCTCTAACCTATCTTTACCTTCCCTTCTCTAATACTAGCCCAATAACAGACCGCACCCCCCCCCCCCCCCAACCCCCATGATTAAGATTTACAGAAAAAATCTAACTTTAAAACCAGCCAGCGGTCGAATCTTCTTTTTACCTTCATCGGTCGATTTGTTCTCCATGTCAGTGTTGAGGTTGTTTGCTCTGCAAACTCCTTCTCTATACCTCTTGGAGAGTCTGACTAGCAGTCTACAGCTGTTGGTCTGGTGGCAGTTCTCCTCCCAACTGTTCAATTTTCCCCGGTCTTGTACACCCAAAGCATTGGATTGTCTCATTGGCTTTTGAGATTGTCAATATATTCAATTCAAACTGGATTGAAATTTGGTATTTTTCAGGGTATAATTTAAACTGGCTAATCTAATTCAAATCTGTTTTGTTGTTTCCAGTCAACCAGCCACCCCGGTAGCTGGAGCACATGTTACATTGTGTCTTATTGAGAACACTTGGTGCTGGCTTTTAGTCTCTTAAAGGTACAATATACCCACATCATCATTACACACCCAACATTGAAGTGTAATTGTGTTTCAATTCAGTTCATGCTGTCTAGCATCTTTCTGGAAACATTTTCAGTACATGGCCTGAAATGGTCCATTATCATCTCAATGAGGACCAACAATCAGGACTAAGCAATCATTGTTAGACAAAGCCATGTCAGTGATCCTTACCATCACTTTCTGAGGCTGAAACCCTTTTGAAAAAGAAGTAGCAAATCAAAATCGAGACTTTTATGAATGGTATGTGACATCATAGAGTCATAGAGAGTCATAGAGATGTACTGCATGGAAACAGACCCTTCGGTCCAACCCGTCCATGCCGACCAGATATCCCAACCCAATCTAGTCCCACCTGCCAGCACCCAACCCATATCCATATTTCCCCTCTCACCCTAAACCTATGCCCTCTAGTTCTGGACTCCCCCAGCCCAGGGATAAGATGTGCTCCAAGATTTTAAGGAATTTAATAATTACACAACATCCCATTTTATAGTCAACTGGAAAGAGTCAGCATGAAGCATACTATTTAAATTCCAAAGCCATTTTAAAACAACTGAATAGTTTTATTTCAGTAATTGTTGGAAAAGCTCAGCGGATCTGTGAAGAGATATCAGAGTTTGGCGCAACATCGAGGGCCAAACGGCCTGTGCTGCACTGTAATGTTCTATGTTCTAGTTAATGTTTCGGGTCTGGTGACCCCGAAAGGTTAACTCTGAATAAAAGAAACATTAACCCTGATCTCTCTCCACAGATGCTGCCAGATCTGCTGAGCTTTTCCAGCAATTTCTGTTTTTGTTTCTGATTTACAGCATCCTCAATTCTTTTGCTTTTGTTTAGTTTTTTTTTACCAGTAGTTAAACCGAATTAAACGTATTCCATGAAAATGTTTTCTGCATCTCTTTGAAAGTTTTTGTTTGTTGCAAATTACACGTCATTCATACCGGGAAGCTACAAAGAGTTGGTGTGAGTGTAGGCCTAATACATCAATATTTCATCCAGAGGCATCTTAAAGACTAACTTACATTTAACAATCCAGTCTGTCGTTCGTGCATTTTTTACATGTCAGTATAAATTAAGATGAAATTGGATTTGGATTTCAAGACTGTGGACCTGTCAGTGCATAAATATAAAAGGACAGTGTCACACTCAAAAAACAGTGAATGATCATTACAACAACTGAAATATATTGAGAATCAGGAAAGTGTCAGTAAATAATTTTTAAAATGCCATAACATTTCTATTAAAACTGAAATGTCGAGAATGCCATGGTTTATGTATCTTTCTCGCCATTTACAAAATAAATGCTCAATTCAGTCAAGCCGCTGTTCCATTATAAGCGTGGAGCATGAACCCATTTAGTTCCAACAAAACGTGACACTATAATTTGCCAGAACCTGAAACGATACTTCCATTTCACTGATTTTTCTTTTGTCTATCATGCAAATATTCAGCATCACTAATGGAGATTGTATTGCAAGCAGCTGCCCAAAGTTACTGAAGAGCCAGTCTATAAATGTTTATTGTTCAAAATCCCATTTTTATACAAAGGATAAGTAAAATGTTAAATGAATAATGAACCAAACATTCTAGTCACACAGAAAAATAGACACATATTACTTGAAGCTAATTGCCTACAATTTGTCAGGCTGCGATCTTTGCATCAACAGGAGACATGTAGTTAGAAATCTCTCCATTCCTGTTTTTTTGGAGTCACCTCCCACAATCTCATCTAAAGGTGATCAGGAAATAATTGCCAATTGTCGTGAAATCCCATCAGGTTCACTAACCTCCATTAGGGAAGGAAAATCAGCCATTCTCACTCAAGTGGTCTGACCTGCATGTGAGCGATTCTTTAATGTCTTTAAAAATGGCCAAGCAGACAAACCAGCCAGCTGTATTGAACTGCGAGAAAGTCTGATAGAGCAACAAAATCAGCCAGATCACTTGAATCAACCAAGTTAAAAATCACACAACAGTACACCCCAGTCCAACACCGGCATCTCCGAATCATGAATCAACTAAGGCAGTGAAGGTGACAATTACACTCACAACTTCAGCCAATCTGCAATGTCTTCCTTAATAACATAGACGGGGTGGGGGAAGGGATTGTGCCAAAGGTAGGGAAAGTGTGACACATTTAACAAGCCTGACATAGTCAGCCTCACAGAACCGTACCTTACCGACAATGCCACCATTACCATCCTGTATATGTCCTGTCTCACCAGCGGGACAGGCCCAGCGATGGCACAGTGGGATATAGTCAGGAGTGGGTTGCCCTGGGAGTGCTCAATATTAGCTCCGAGCCCCAGAAAAACACGTGGCATCAGGTCAAGCATAGGAAAGAAAACTTTCCTCTTATTATCACCTACAACTCCCATCCTTCACCAGTTAATGAATGAGTTCATCTTCATATTGAACACATCTTGGAGGACTCACTAAGAGTGGAAAGCGCACAGAATATACTGTGGGTGACAGACATTTCTTATTCATTCATGGACATCCCCGGCTGGCTGAGCATTTATTGCTTATCCTCAGTTGCCCTTGAGAAAGTGTTGGAAAGTTGCCTTCATGAACTACTGCAGTCCACAATTACCACTGGAGAGGGAATTCCAGGATTTTGACACAGCGACAGTGAAGGAACTGTGATATACTCCCATATCAGGATAATGAGTGGCTTGGAAGGAAACTTGCAGGGAATGGTGATCCCATGTGTCTGCTGCCCTTGTCCTTCTAGATGGAAGTGGTTGTGGGTTTGGAAGGTGCTGTCTGAGGATCTTTGGTGAATTTCTACAGTGCATCTGTAGATAGTACACACTGCTGTTACTGAGTGTCGGTGGTGGTGGGAGTGGATGTATGTGGATGTGGTGCCAATCAAGCGGCTGTTTTGTCCTGGGTCTGCTGCCCTTGTCCTTCTAGATGGAAGTGGTTGTGGGTTTGGAAGGTGCTGTCTGAGGATCTTTGGTGAATTTCTGCAGCACATCTTGTAGATAGTACACACTGCTGTTACTGAGTGTCGGTGGTGGTGGGAGTGGATGTATGTGGGTGTGGTGCCAATCAAGCGGCTGTTTTGTCCTGGATGGTGTGAAGCTTCTTGAGTGTTGTTGGAGTTTCACCCATTCAGGCAAGTGGGGAGTATTCCATCACATTCCTGCCTTGTGCCTTGTAGATGATGGGACAGGAGAAAGTGAGGACTGCAGATGCTGGAGATCAATCAAAAAGTGCAGTGCTGGAAAAGCACAGCCTGTCAGACAGCATCCAAGGAGAATGAGATTAGATTAGATTATAACGAGCTTCCTGTTGAAGAGCTTATACTCAAAATGCTGACTCTCCTGTTCCTCAGATGCTGCCTGACCAGCTGTGCTTTACCAGCACCACACTTTTCATGATGATAGACAGACCTTGGGGAGTCCTAGACTGCAAGATTCTTAGACTCTGATCTGCTCTATAGTCATAGTCCTTATGTTGGGAGTCCAGGTGAGTTTCTGTTTGATGGTACAGCTTTCCATAGTTCAGCACAGTGAACACATTGAATGTGTATATTGAATATATTTAATTGTAAGAGAAAATTGCTTTCTCTGTATTGATTTTAAGTGGATCTTCTTTCACAGATTGTACAGAATAAATGACATTTGTGATTAACATCTAAAGTTCAATTGTTCTCCCACACTGATTTCGCACATCACGCACGTATATTAAACAGACAATATCACCATGTTATGGACCTTTGGATTTCCCCTGGAAATTCCAAACATCAGAGCATGTTGGAAGTGTCATTGATGCTTTGATTGCTGTATGGCTTTCAAAATGCAAATGGAGTGCAGAAATTCACTTTAGAACAGCACCTTCCAAACCCACGACCACTTCCAGGACAAGGGCAGCAGATCCACAGGAACACCATCAAGTTCCCTTCCAAGCCACTCACCATCCTGACTTGGGAATAAGTCGCCATTCCTTCATCATCGCTGGGTCAGAATCCTGGAATTCCCTCCCTAAGGGGATTGTGGGTCAACCTACAATATGCAGACTGCAGCGGTTCAAGAAGGCAGCTCACTCCCACCTTCTCAAGAGAGGGGAGCAGTAAATGCCAGTCAGTGACACCTACACTCAATTAATGAATTTTTAAAATTTATAACAATGAAATAAAACTGAGAGTAACTAAAATCCATCCCATGTCTTAAAGGATTTTGGAGGCAGTTCTAATTGCGTAGAAGGAAGCTGTAGATCTGATAATTCTCCATCTACTCTCTACAACTTAAGAAGCATGAATTTGTGATACGTGAATTTCATTGACATTGCACTAATAAAGTCACCTGCCCACATCTAGCCTGACGAAGCTGTTAATTACCAGTTAATCCTGTCAATATGGTGAGCATGTCTGCAGATCTTTCCCAGAGACATGACCGCATAAGTTGATGACCCATGACAATGTAAGTCCCACAGTTATTGCTGGATAAATCTGTCAAATTAAATTAGTCAGCGTTACGTAAAAGAGGTTGCATCCTGAAGATGCAATAGATTTTATTACATGAGAATGATCAGAAACAGCCTTGAAACTCATTGATGGTATTGGCCCAGATGTGCTCAGGAGTGGACAATCACAGGCCCCTAGGTACGGCACTCCGGTTTCAGCTCCCTTTAAGACTAGTCTCCTCCTTTCTAGATGGGGCATTCTGATCCCAAAAAGACAGAGGGTACCCGAAATCAAACAGTTCTGGTCCCTAACGAGATGTTCAGGGAAAGGCAGGCTAGAATCCACCTGTTTTAGTTGCAGTCAGTGAGCCAGGCTCTGAGGTTTAAAGCTCAGCTGTACCCACCGACACTTTGACAGCTGCTGTGGAAGGTCCACATAGGTTAGGGTGTCAGTCAGTGAAGGAATTAGGGTGCCAGGTGGGTAGAGTTCCAGAGTGCCAGGTGGGTAAAGTGGTGCCAGGGCATCACATAAGATTAGATTGGATTCCCTACAGTATGGGAACAGTACACTTGGCCCAACAAGTCCACACTGACCCTCCAAAGAGTAACCCACCCATTACCCTATATTTACCCCTGACGAATGCACCCAACACTATGGGCAATTTAGCATGACCAATTCACTTGACCTGCACATCTTTGGATTGTGGGAGGAAACCAGAGCAGCCCCACACAGACACAGGGAGAATGTGCAAACTCCACACAGACAGTCGCCCGAGGTGGGAATCAAACCCGGATCTCTGGTGGTATGAGGCAGCAGTGCTAACCACTGAGCCACCATGCCACCCCTAAGTGAAGTCTGAGGCTAGATTGCAGTCAGTGAGAAGAGGAGGGTGGGTGTGAACGGTGCCAAGGCCAACAGCAGGAGAGGGAGACTTCCAACCCAGAGAGGGGTGGCCCTAGTCTGGTTTGGGACTCGGGGTGTGCGTGGAGGGGGGGTAGGTAAAATCCAGTGCTGGTGGAGAGAGGTTGTGTTTAACAGTAGGAGGGGGTATCATTGGTGGGGTATTGTCCAGGGTGGTGTCAGGGGTTTGCTGGCTGTGGCAGTGGGGAGGTGATGAGGGGTGTTGGTGGAGGTGTCAGATCCAGTAGGGGTTTAGCTCTGCTGTTGGATCCAGGGGCCAATGTTGGTGGGCAGCCGGTGGGGTTGTCTGGCATGGCCAGGCCAGAGAGAAGGGGAAAGTTAGGTCTGGTGTGGGAGAGGTAGGGGGGCTAGGAAGAGAACATTGTCAAGTCCCGTCAGGGATAGGACCATGTTGGGCTGGATGGGAGGAGAAAGGGGTGAAGGGAAGTGTGGTTGTAGGACTAACTGGTGAATGGGGGGGTTCAATTTAACAGTTACCCAGGATGTGGAGGTGCCGGTATTGGATTGGGGTGGACAAAGTCAGAAGTCACACGACACCAGGTTATAGTCCAAAAGGTTTATTTGAAAACATAAGCTTTCAGAGCATTGCCCCTTCATCAGTTGAAGTGACTTTATCTCTAACCCAAGCAACTCTAACCCAATTACTGAGGAGTTAGAATAGGCTTATAACTCTCTTACCTCCCTGAGTAATGATTATCTTAACTGAAGTGAAAGACCCTGAATTCTCTGTCTTTAATGGAGTCTTTTGAAGGGTTCCAGATGTCAAGGAAATTGTTTGTGGGAATGTGGTCCTATATAGGCATACACACTCCTCCTTGAGGAGAAAGTGAGGTCTGCAGATGCTGGAGATCAGAGATGGAAATGTGTTGCTGGAAAAGCGCAGCAGGTCAGGCAGCATCTAGGGAACAAGAGAATCGACGTTTCGGGCATTAGCCCTTCTTTCCTGAAGAAGGGCTAATGCCCGAAACGTCGATTCTCCTGTTCCCTAGATGCTGCCTGACCTGCTGCGCTTTTCCAGCAACACATTTCCATCTCTACACACTCCTCCTAGCGAGTATAAATGAGCCATTTTATAAGCATAATTGATTAAATTAAATTGGTCATTATTGTAGCAATAGGCACACTCAGGACTGTTCGGCAAGTGTCACCCAATTACAAAATTACATCAAACAGTAGGTGTTTCATCTTGGGTTTTGCAAACACCAGCCAACTGAGGGATCTTGCTGACTACAAACTACCAGAAGGACATGGGGCCTGATTCCATCAGTGAATCACTGGGACATAGGACCTGGGAAATGCCTGGACACTGAAATTCAGACACAATGCTGTGTATGGGTAGAACAATCTTTCTGTGACTGCCAACTTCATGCCATTCCTGGAAACAACACTTACACCTTGGTAATGTCTGTGGGAGTAAGTGAAAACCTGAAACGAGGCCTTGACGTTGGTATTAATTGGGGCAAAGAGAGAATGCAACAGGATGCCCACCTGCCATCCCATTCATAGAATCATAGAATCCCTACAATGGGGAAACATGCCATTTGGCCCAACAAGTCCACACCGACCTTCCGAACAGCAACCCATCCAGACCCATCCTCCTGCTTATCTCTGTAAACCCACAGGACCCATGACTAAGGCACCTACCGTACACATCCCTGGACACTATGGGACAATTTAACATGGTCAATCCACCTACCCTGCACATCCCTGGACATGACGGGACAATTCAGCACGGCCTTTTCAGTCTGGGCGTACAATTCTCATCTGAAATTTACGATTGAATGGATTGGAACCCAGGTCCATGGTGCTGTGAGGCAGCAGTGCTAACCACTGAGCCACCACGGACAGCAATGGAGATATGAGACAAAACTGCTTTTACACAATGAGTGGCTAGTGTGTGAATCGCACAAACTGAGATTATGCTGGAGGCAACTTCAAGACATTCGAAAGGCAATTGGATCCTTGTGGATGAGGGAAAAATGCTGCAGGGCTACAAGGAGAAGGCAGTGGGTGTGACCCTAGACAAATTGTTCCTTTGGACAGCCAGCACAGAGACAATGAGGGGATGGCCTCAGTTTGTGCTATGGCTGAAGGAACAGAATATGGAAATAGCAAAGTGTTGCAACTATATGAGGCATTAATGTTTCCACACACCTGGAGTATTCTGTACAGTTTGGGAACCCCTTACTTGAGGAAGGTTGCAATTGTATTGGAGATAGCTCAGAGGGGGTTCACTAGATTGATTCCAGAGATGGGAGGTTTGACTCATGGAGAGAGATTGAGCAGTTTAGGCCAACACTCTCTGGGGTTTAGAAGAATGAGAGGAGATCTCATTGAGGGAAATAAGATGCTGAAGGGGGATTGACAGAGTAGATGCTGAGAGGATGCTTTGTCATGTGGGGCAATCTAAAACCGAGAGGTCACAGCTTTAGGATAAGGGGCAGCAGATTTAAAACAGAGATGGGGAGGAATTACTTCTCTTAAAGGGACGTGAATCTATGGATTTCACTCTCCCATAGTGTGGTGGATGCTGGGACATTGAGTAAATTTAAGGGAGAGATCGACAGCTTTTTAATGAGTAATGGATTCAAGTAATGGAAAGAGGCAGGAAAATAGAGTTGAGACCGAGATGAGATCAGCCATGATAGAATTAAATGGCGGAGCAGGCTCGAGGGGCTGAATGGTCTACTCGATTTCCTAGTTCTTATTTTTCTAATGACCTTTCAGTTATTCTGTGATCATAACTTACGACATAAAAATAATTCTCCTTACCTTCCCTTTCGGTCTTATGCCAATCGCCTTAAATCTGTGATCCCTGGTTAATAATCTGTGATCCCAAATTAATAATCTGTGATCCCTGGTTAACAATCTGTGATCCTTAGTTAACAAACTGTGATCCTTGATTAATAATTTGTGATCCTTGGTTAATAACCTATGTTCCCTGGTTAATAATCTGTGATCCTTGGTTAATAATCTGTGATCCCTGGTTAATAAACTTCCTGCTGTTGGCAGGCAAAGAGTCTGTGTATTGGAGGCCAGTGACCAAGGCAAGGGGTGGGGATTGATCTGTGCTCATAGCAACGTCAAGGAACAAAAGACAAGTCTGTCAAACCCAAGCCATGCAATCCAAGCAGGATGGCCAGCCTGCAGTGTCATTTCCTGTTGTGACTGAGGTGGGGGGTGGGGAGGCGGTTGGGAAGGGTACATGTCAGGTGGCGTTTGCTTGGAACCCTGCAGCAACCCTTCACCCAGTCCATACAGGAATAAGGTCATTCAGTGAGTGCTGACCCCTTTCCACTAGGGTGTCAAATATTATGACAAAGGACAGAAAGCTAAATTGGAATCTAATACAACTCCCCCTTTATTATTAACTCTTCAGCTCTCAGAAACCACACAATCTCGCTAGAATCTAGGAACTGCCCAATGGCCTGGCTCATTATGACAAGTCTTCTCTGAGTTCTGCACTCCCGCTCCCCTCTTAGTGATGGTCGGTCTCCAGGGGTCCCTATTGATGTCTTCAATGCGCCTTCTTTTCAATGTTTTTTAGTTCCAGTCTTCCAGATTGTTCTATGTCGTGCCCCCTTATAGTTCTGATCTCATTAGACATGTAAACAGAAGAAATCTCTGTCCAGGATTCCTGCTAACATGCTTACTTCATCCCTTTTTATAACTACAGAAGCGAAGTAACCTTTAGTATCAAACATTTGCTCTGATCAGCAGTCTGGTTTTCCCTCTTCCTTCCACAGCATGCGGGCCTGGTGTTTATGGAAAGTTAGCATCGTTTCCCATCATGCACATTACCCACGAGGCCGCAGTTACCCGTCAGGTCACAATGAGTTCTGACTTCCAGAGGTAGCTGCACGAAAATGCTTTCTGATAGATTTTCTCTCCCTCCACCTTGCACAGTGGCCAATGCTGTGAGACACTATCTCTGGGGAGAATGTGCCCTACAGAAAAGACAAGCCAATTTCACAGGTGGAAATCCGAAACCGCACTTTCTGTTTTTATTGCTAATTTCACAAGATCCTGGTAAAACAATTTACTGCATTCCAAATATGCTGGTTAAAAGATCCAATTGTTACATTAAAGCTTTGAAACATCTTTGAACAAAATTACAAACATGCCACATCAGGATAAGTAAAGATATTGAGAAATTTGAAAAATAAATAGAATAAACGGGGCCAATCCTAGCAAGAAAATGGTTTTGTTGGGAAAAGTCAATGATTTTGAAAGTCACCTTGCCATGTTTTTATTCAGCCCAGCTGTCAGATTATTTCAATGGTAAATTATACGTTCCAATATCTGACGGATGACTCATTGCACTATATTCCAACAAAGGCTGATCTCTCGACGATGCTGTTCAGGATAATGAAAGAACACCACAACTGTTGCAGACCAGCTAACACCATTTATCAAACAGTCATGGAGATGAATCGTGAAAAGGTAATGAAAGGATCCAATGCATTGATTTGATGGAAATGTAGATGCAATGAGATTACAAGAAATTAGCTCTTTGAAAACTTTGAAGTCACTAGATGTTAGATTGAGTTCAAGCAGGGAGATTTTGAAGATTTGAAAAGTGTGAGATGTCAGGATGAGAATATCTTCGAAACTTTTGACACTTAGAACAAACTTCTATCAAATGTTACATTTTTACACCAAACGTTGATGCTTCACAATGTAACAATAACTTCAAGCCAGCAAATTCAAAATGCAATTGATTGTTTTACGAAGTTCAAAACGGTCATTAGTCAAAGGTCACAGTTTATCTTCTCTCTATCCCAATTATCTACACTGTTTAAAACTATGTTAAAATTCCAAATGTCATTGCACTAATCAATCTATATAATGATCAAGGCAAAAAAAAAGACTTGCATTTATATAGTGCCTTTCACATCCTCACATGTTTCACATCTGAAAGACTTTGGAGAAATGGTTCACAGTTGAAATATAGGAAAATGCAGAAACCAATTTACTTTCAAAAAGATCCATGATGACCATATTGTCTATCTCAATATGTCAATTGCCAAATAATCTTGAGTCAATATGTTAGACAAAGGCTTGCTTACATTTGTTTGAATCAAGATGGAACAGCTTATATTTCAACCCAAGAGAGAGGATGTTGTCTTGATTTTAAATCTCATGTAGGAATCTAGAATTTAGGAGCAAAAGTGAGTCATTCAAGATCCAAGCTGATGGTAAAACTGGACAATTCAGATCCCGGAGTAAGATCTGGCTTTTCATGGATCATAGTTTTCGATTTTGTTTTATTTCCCATGGAGGTCAGTCTCTGAATATATTCACAAGAGGCTAGAGCTGGGAAACTAGCAGAAGTGTAACTACAGTAGGTTTCCTGTTTAATGCGGAGTGGGTTAACTATCTGGACGCATTGTTCCAATTGTGATATTCTTAGATTTGGATTAGATTAGGGGTAGTGTTAGATTCAGTTAAAGTTAGGGTCAGGTTCCTTTTAATTACTCTTTTATCCATAAACTTGAAAATACAGATGTTGCACACTTTATTACACACCCAAACTCCAACTCCCAAATTGGCAACAAGCAACTGCTATTCAAGTGTAAGCTCTGAAATATAATTGTAGGACTAATATTGAATGCCAGCACTGCATTTGCAATGTAGTTCCCTATGGGTAGAACAGGCTATCTGCCCTGCTCATAACACGTGATGCTAATTAAATCAAACATTCGCTTCAGTGGCTTTGACTGTGTAGGAAAAGTAATGATTTGGAGACGCCAATGTTGGTCTGGGGTGCACAAAGTTAAAAATCACACAACACCAGGTTTATTTGAAAGCACTAGCTTTCGGAGCACTGCTCCTTCATCAGACGATTGTGGAGAATAAGATTGTAAGACACAGAATTTATAGCAAAAGTTTACAGTGTGATGTCACTGAAGTTATATATTGAAAAAGACCTGGATTGTTTGTTAAGTCTCTCATATTTTAGAATGACCATGTTGGTTTCAATTCTTTCATATGTAAATTGCAACACTTTTTTTAAAAGTTACATTCTCAAGTGATCTTTAACAATTGGTGTCATGTCGGCCCAGATAATGTATTGAAGGTGTTAGCTCCCTGTGGGAGGCTGTCTGTGCCACAATGATCAGACTGATCCTAATCTAAAAACCAGATTTACAGAATCTTACATGGATTCATGCAGTTTTTAAGCAAAGTAAAATTTAATTCTGCAAGTACAACTTCACCCCACAAACTTATGTGTGTGTTGTCTGTGCATGTAGAGGGGGTGGTTATGAGTGTCTGTGAGAGCATGTGTATATGTGTGTGAGTGTGAGTGTAAAGGGGTTTAAGCCTGTGAGAGGGGGTGTGTGGGAATGTATGTGTGAGTGTATGAGAGAGAGTCTGAGTGTGTGTCTGTGTGTGTCTGTGTGTGTCTGTGTGTGTGTCTGTGTGTGTGTGTCTGTGTGTGTGTGTCTGTGTGTATGTCTGTGTGTCTGTGTGTGTGATGGGTGTGTCTCAGTGTTTTAAACAGGGAAATATCGATTATATATTTGCAATACCCAAGCACTTTTCCATTCATCTTTCCACCATAGTTTGAGTAACATTGCTCTGGATCATAAACGTGCCCACACACAGACACACACACACACAGACACACACAGACACACACACACACACACACACCCTCTCACAGAACTCAAACCCCTTTCACACTGACACTGACACTGACACACATACACACACTCTCACAGATACTCATAACCTCCCCCCTCCAAACCACCCCCGCGTCCCCCCCCAACAAACACACACCCATATGTACACTTACACATATAAGTTTGTGGGGTGAATTTGTATTTGCAGAATTACATTTTACTTTGCTCAAAAA
This sequence comes from Chiloscyllium plagiosum, assembly GCF_004010195.1. Lineage (NCBI taxonomy): Eukaryota > Metazoa > Chordata > Chondrichthyes > Orectolobiformes > Hemiscylliidae > Chiloscyllium > Chiloscyllium plagiosum. The sequence continues at coordinate 55,536,795 of NC_057730.1, read as the reverse complement.
CTGCATGAATCCATGTAAGATTCTGTATATCCATTTTTTAGATTAGGATCCATCTGATCATTGTGACACAGACAGCCTCACACAGGGAGCTAACACCTTCAATACATTATCTGAGCCAACATGATACCAATTGTTAAAGTTCACCTGAAAATGTAACTTTTAAAAAATGTTTTGCAATTTACATTTGAAAGAACTGAAACTAACGTGGTCATCCTAAAAGATGACAGACTTAACAAACAATCTGGGTCTTTTTTCAATATATAATTTCAGTTACATCACACTTAAACTTTTGCTATAAATTCTGTGTCTCACAAACTTATTCTCCACAATCATCCGATGAAGGAGCGGCGCTCCGAAAGCTAGTGCTTCCAATTAAACCTGTTGGACTATAACCTGGTGTTGTGTGATTTTTGCCGAGGAAAAGTAATCTCCTGCAAAGTCACAACAAATTATGGCAAACACTTAGGCTTCAGCTGCCAAAGCATTGTCTAAACAATTCTTCTCACATAAAATATATCAGATTATGTCACAATCAGTTTTTAGACAAAATAGTTACATTTCTTCGTATTTCTATTGATTATTGGAATCAGTGAAAAACAAATGCTTGTGCTGTAATTACTATTCAGTCGCTGGTCAATTTAAAAAAGGATTCTTACTTCTGGTGTTTTCAACTTGAAATTAAAAATATCGTAAAGACCAATCCAACTGAGATAAAACAATTTCTATCACCCATAGTTTTGAGTTCCCTCAGTGAGTGCTTGAGTCCAATTCTTGGGTGTAATGCATTGAACGGTCATTCTTCATCAAGTTGATTGTCGTGGCAATCCCTAAATATGTCACTGGATTTTCATCATTTGGAGTTGAGTTAGGAATATTAGTAAAAATAGTAAGAAGGCAATAGGAAGAAATGAACTAAATAGCTCATCAATACCACCAGTATGGATTTCCAGGCAGAATGATTAAACCTAAACACCCGGTATCATTTACAAAGCAGCTAGGTACAAAAGCAACAGACATCATTTTGTTCTCATCAGTGAAACTAGACGGGTATATCAGTCTTTCTTATTCATTAGGCCTTGGTGATTATCTGTGCTCAATCCTCCTTAACAAGTGACAACTATGAGTGAAAACCTCAACAGGTTAATATCTCCACAAACTTCAAAAGTCACCAGCCACTTGCCACCACTGGTCTCAGGGAAATTATGCTGTGTGAAGAATGTGATTATTTAAACCCACTCTTTCAAGCTTCTGCCTGATCAATCAGATGTTTATTCAAAGGTTGGATTAGAATTCCACTTCTGATCATTCCTTTATCCAGAATCAACTTTTACCTAACAAAGCTTTCCCTTGACATATCAAATTGGATCTGGCGAGAAAAAAGATCTTGGGTGGAATTGCAAACAAGTGATAGCAAATTGTCAGTGGTTTTCACCCTGTATGATCCAGTTTCCCATTGATCTCAACCCCTCAGCTTCAAAAACACATACAGGCATCAAATAAAGACAGAGATGTTGATCCTCAAAATGAACAGAGCCAAGTAATTGTATCTCTATTTGTTTAAGGAGGGTTTATAAGGGAAAAGGTTCATATTTCACAACTATGAGGAGATGACACTAGTTTATAAGTTGGAACTTTAACTACAGTACAGTAAATGTCTATTCCATACTTTTAGCTTAGGCTTCTGGTCCTTTTTACAGCTTTTTCTATTTTCCTGAGCCCATGCACAGACTTAACCAATCAAATACAGTGAGCATCAATAAACAGGATCACATAATCAGACATAGAACGATTAAACACTGTACTTTGTTCCTGTTCCTGCTCCAGCCTTTTCCTCATAGAATGAGTTCCCTGATTAGGGCTGTTAATCTGGTCCAATCAGGGAGCCCTGGCTGACAGATATTAAGAGGAGATTCTGACACTTTGAGTGCTGTCTCTGAGAAATTAGGCCAGAGTCAAGGACTTTCCGCAAGTAAGTAAAGGGTGTCTTGGTGGTATGACACCCGCCTCTGTGGAGTTACTTCAAGAACGAAATTCTAACAATTTGTTTAGTCAATGATGTATTGTTCAAAATGTACATGGCTGTTGGTTAACAGACTTTTGCTCTCACTGAACATATTGAAATGCATTTCATCATTTTGTGCATTGATGGAACATTTCAGATGATAGCAAGCATTCATTAAATAGGAAAAGTATTTTATGAGCTTCCAATAGAGCAATTAACATGCAAGAAGGTTTCATAAAGTGACTTACACAGGGATATTGATCAGAAAACAATTTTGATGTATAATGTTTGTTCACTTACTGGAGCAATGCTAATATTCCGAATCTCAAATCTTCAGATATTCTTCAGTCTTTGAATAAGCGAATATATTTTTCATAATTTGTTACAGATCTATATCAATTCCAATCAACAAGACAAATTGAACAAAAATCAAATGAAACGATTTTTGTTTGAAAAGCATCACAGCTTTACTCCTGTGACAGTATCTCATACAAAGAGGTTATTTGAATCTAGAAAATAAATAGTCTTAATTATATTTGTAATAAAAGTAATATATGTAACAGTCAATTGATAAGCATAGAAATTCCCAACAACAGCACTTGTTAACATGGTTAAGGGCTCCTTCCTCTCAATGACTGACTTATGGATAGCCAAGGTCTTATCTCCAGGATAGAGGAGTCCAGAACTAGAGGGCATAGGTTTAAGGTGAGAGGGGAAAGATATAAAAGGGACCTAATAGACAATCTTTTCATGCAGAGGGTGGTACGTGTATGGCATGAGCTGCCAGAGGAAGTGGTGGAGGCTGGTACAATTACAACATTTAAAAGGCATCTGGATGGGTATATGAATAGGAAGGGTTTCGAGGGATATGGGCCAAATGCTGGCAAATGGGACTAGATTAATTTAGGATATCTGGTCAGCATAGACAAGTTAGACTGAAGTGTGTAGGAACTTTATTTACAGTATGTTAAATGTCTGTTAATTAATAGCCATCTATATCTTGAACTGTACATCATTGAGTAAACAAACTGTCAGAATTTTATTCTTGAAATAACTCCACAGAAGCCATTATCCCATCTGTTTCCATGCTGTATAACTCTATGACTCTAAGGTTCCCTTCCATCATCAACACTGCCATCTTCCAAAAAAAACTCTTCACCCTGGCAAACTAATCTCCAGCTTTTTTTTCCCTCAGGTTTCTGAATGTGATGTCTCCTCCCCAGTTCTTTCCTATCATTGCTGCAGCTCTGCGTGTCTCTCACACCATCTTCCCTTGGCCTTTACAGGTTGGGAGATGGCTGACCACTTCTACCTCACCCAGCTCCTCGTGCATCCAGTCCAGAGCTGGTTTTCTAAAAGCTCCAGTTTTACCTGTGCACCATCCTCAACAATAGCTTTGCTTCCAATCTCTTGGGTCTACATCTGGAGTCCCCAGGTGATTCATCCTCATCGTCCAATGAAATATCTTGTTGCCTGGCTGACATCGTCCACTCCCATAAGTACCTGACTGTATCCAAGTCCCACTCCAGACCAGATAAAGGCAGTTCCTTCCCTAAGGGATATTATTGAACCAGATGGGTTTTTCCAACAACCAACAATGGATTCATGATCATCATTAGACTCGTCATCCCAATTTATTATTCAGCCCAAACTGCCCCATCTACCATGGCAGGGTTTGAACCCAGGTTCCCAGAACATTGCCTGGGTCTCTGGATCAGTGTCAAAACCAACGTTGGTGTATCGGATTGAAATTTCACCACTATACTGAACCCTAATTCCTGGAGTATTAACCTGAGGCTTCTCGAACTCTCAGAGACAATCAACGTGAAGCTGGAAGAGTACAGCAGGTCAGACAGCATCTGGGGAGCAGGAGAATGAACATTTCGAGCCGATTCTATTGACTCTGACTTCCAGCATCTGCAGTCCTTACTGTGCACAAGTCACTTTTAATATTGTTAGTCTAGTGTCAGTACCATTGCATCAGCTCCTGCCTATTGGCTGGTTTCTCTCTCCCTCCTGGCTTCAATAGCGATGTTACATGTACAGCTTCCAATCCACTGGGGACTACTCCACAAGCTGGGCACTGGTGGAGAACTATAACCCATGATTCTACTATCTCTGCAGCTCTGGAATTCTGAGATGTAGCGATCCCTTAACTTGCAGTCACATTAATTCTTCCAGTAATTTTTCCCTCTCTGAAGTTAATTACTCAGTACAGTACTGTACAATATTCCAAGATCATGGGAAGGTGCTCAATAAATCAAGTCCTTCTTTCTCTCTTCAGAAACAGGGACTGAAATCTCAAGCTAAAGATGTCATAGCCTTACCAGACCATTGGGCTGTTCTGTCATTAGAGAGAGAGATAACTGGTGGTGGCTTAAACAGAGTGTCAATGCCAGGTGATTCCAGCTGGCGTTGAGCTGCCAGTGTTACCTTACATTGGGAACCAGTTGTCCAGCCAGCTGAGCTATATGGCCTCAAGCACAATTAAAACAAAGAATGCTGGAAAAACTCAGCAGGTTTGGCAGCATCTTCAGCGAGAGGAACAGAGTTAATATTTCGACTCTTAGAAACACAGAACATAGGAGCAGGAGTAGGCCATTTGAGGCCTGCTCCACCATTCAGTATCATTATGGCTGATCATCCAACTCTGTAACAAAAACAGAAATTGTTCGAGGCACTCAGCAGGTCTCACAGCATCTGTGGAGAGAAAACAGAGTTAATGTTTAACCAGTCACTCTGTGACTGGGTTACTGGATCCAAACCGGGAGACATTGAGGTTATCAGATGGTGGAGATCTGAATTGAGAATGTGTTGCTGGAAAAGTACAGCAGGTCAGGCAGCATCCAAGGAGCAGGAAAATCGACGTTTTGGACCAGAGCCCTTCATCAGGAATCTGGATCCAAACCATTAACTTTGCTTTCTCTCTACAGATGCTGCCAGACCTGCTGGATATTTCCAGCAATTTCTGTTTTTGTTTCTGATTTCTAGCATCTGCAATTGCTCGGTTTTTTGGTCCTTTAGAATCCAACTCTGTACCTTATTCCCACTTTCTGCGCATAGCCTGTGATCCCCTTAGCCGTGTGAACTATACATAACTCCCTCTTGAAAATGTTCAAAGTTTCCACCTCAGTCGCTTTCTGTGGGAGTGAGTTCCACAGGCTCCCCACTCTCTGGGTGAAGATATGTTTCCTCATCTTTAGGAAGGAGGAAATCAGCTACTGAAATCTATGTTTTATGGTATAATGTTGCACAGCTGGCTTGCAGAAATAGGTCTTTAACAAGGCACTGACAATCAGTTTGCTTATGAGTCTACTGCTCATTTTTCAACAAAGGTTTTCAGGCTGTAGACATTGTTTCTCGTTCACTCCCATCGATAAATGCTTCTACAGAAGCGCGTGTTTTACCAAACTGATATATGATTAGATTAAACCCAAAACTGTGCGTTAGAAATTACTGTTTGACGTGTTTTTCGTTATATTTAATGGCATTTCCTTATCGCACCAATAAAGAACATTTCCCCCCTGCTATCTCCCCAGAACAAACATGCTGCTGTCTCTGTTTTTCAGATTTTTTTATTCCTTTCTTCACTAAAACCATCCTCGAGATGTTTATTTGAATGGATCTAGGTATGGTGCTCTGCATACTGCCCGAGACTATAACTCAGATAAACCGAAAGTATCAGGAGAAATTATTTCAGCAACATTACTGAGTAAAATACATCATTAATGGACAATTGATGCAGAAATCAATTATGAGGCTGAGGCGAGAAATAGCAATTTACAAAATATAAATTGCCTGAAAACCATTTAAATATTTTAATATCCATTAATAAAAGGGTAAGCTATGTCACCAATGCTGTATAATTGATGACAGCTGGCAATACACCATAATCTTTATTATGGTCCAGATATAACATTCATTTTCAATTGTCAAAGTTAATGTTGATACTTGGAATGCCACACACCTTGAAAAATGGGCAACCAACGTCAATTAAATCTTTCAAAATATGAAAAATGATTAGAAATTTTGCAGGTCTTAATGTAGTAGCTATCCCACGAACGAAAGAGATGAAAGTAACAAGACAGGAGCAGCCAGAATGGGTCGAAGGTCCTTTTTCTGTGTGGTAGACCTCTCTGACTCTATAAACTTACTGAAGAAATGATGCTTCATTTTTGTGAAAAGAGAGGCAAACATTAATGTTTTGGTGAATGAAGGTAAGTTTCAATAAAGTCCCTGTCAATGTCAATGGCTCAGATGAGCTTTTCTCCGGCCAGCTAGATAAGCAGCTCTTTACTTCCCAAATCGGACTATTTTATCAAATTCCCACTTTTTAACATCAAACATCCAGTCATTGTTACTCAGTGCAGGAGGCCCTTCAGTCCATTCAGCCTGTGCAAGCCCTTTGAAAGGGCAACTGAAGGAGTCCCACCTCCTTTGTTCCACATCAAGGATTTCTCCCATTTCCTGAGCACAGTTACGACTGAATCCAAGTCCAACCTGCTCTCTAGATTCTAGAACTTAGCAATGTGCTCTGGAAAGAGAAAGGTCTCCTCATCCCCATTTTGGATCATAAAACAGGGCCAGCTCTCCGGCCACTGAAAACAATCGCTCCCCAGTTTCTCTGTCAATGATTTCAAAGACCCTATTAAATCTCCGCCTAACCCTCTCTGCTATGTGGAGAATAGAGCCGAGAGTGCGGTGCTGGAAAAGCACAGCTGATCAGGCAGCATCCGAGGAGCAGGAGAATCGACGTTTCAAGCAAAAGCCCTTCATTCCTGATGGGTGCAGGTGCAGAGGGTGGTGGAGAGCGGAGAGGGTTTTGGGGTAGGGAGGGGTGTGGTGGTGGGGGGTGTGGAGAGGGTGTTGGGGTGGGGAATGGGGATCAGGGTGGGGAGTGGTTGTGGTGGTGGGGGG
>NC_057730.1:55505222-55528330 GCF_004010195.1 Chiloscyllium plagiosum | reverse complement strand
CCCCACATTTCTTTACTATTTTATTGATTACTGAAACATCAGACCATAGTGCAGAACCGAACCACTTGGACCCGTACCCAGTCCCTTCAACTAGAAATTTTCTTTTGACAGGAATAGGCCATCATGCAAATTTGCGTTGTTCACTTTGAAGTTGGGGTGGCACAATGGCTCCCCCACATTTCTTTACTATTTTATTGATTACTGAAACATCAGACCATAGTGCAGAACCGAACCACTTGGACCCGTACCCAGTCCCTTCAACTAGAAATTTTCTTTTGACAGGAATAGGCCATCATGCAAATTTGCGTTGTTCACTTTGAAGTTGGGGTGGCACAATGGCTCCGTGGTTATCACAGCGCCAGGGACCCGGGTTCGATCCCAGCCTCAGGCGAGTGTCTGTGTGGAGTTTGTATATTCTCCCTGTGTCTGGATGGGTTTCCTCCCACAATCCAAAGATGTGCAGGTTAGGATGGATTGGCGAAGTTAAATTGCCCCGAGTATCTGGGGATGTGTCCTTCAGGTGGGTAGCCATGGGAAATGCAGGGTTATAGGGATTGAGTAGGGCGGTGAGCTTGGGGGTGATGCTCTTCGGAGGTTCAGTGCAGGCTTGATGGGCCAAATAGCCTTATTCTGCACTTTAGGGATTCTGCTTTGGCAGGAACAATTTTAAAAAGGGAGGATATTACTTGACTGTAGAACAGCTGCAGAATTCCACAGGACAGAGCAATCCAACTGGTGTAGTGCATATGTCACTAGAGGCTAGGATTGAAGTACAGTATGTAGTCAGGAAGTTGAACAGGATGCTAACCTTTATTCAATGAGGGGTTGCATGTCAAAGTAAAGATATTCTGCTTCAGTTGTACAGACCATCGGTGAAATACTGTGTGCAGTTTCAGATGTAAATTAAGAGTTTGATGGTGACCATGAATCCATTGTCAATTATCGGGGAAAACCCATCTGGTTCACCAATGTCCCTTCGGAAAGAAATCTTCCATCTGCACCTGGTGTGGCCTACATGTGACTCCAGACCCACAGCAGTGGGGTTGACTCTTAACTGCCCTCTGGGCAATAAATGCTGCCGAGTTGGAGACACCCACATCACGTGAATGAATTTTTAAAAAATGTTCTGATAGAGGTTAGAGGAGGTTTCCTGGATTAATACCCAGAATGTAGGGGCTTGTTTTATGAGGAAAGGTTGGACAGACTGGGCTGGTTTCTCCTGGAGTTAGAGACCGAGGGGTGACTTGGTTGAAGTGTATCAGATCCTGAAAGGTCTAAACAAGGTGAATGTGCAAAAGGATGGTTCCTCTCGTAGATCAGTTCTGAACTGGGGAACTTATTTTAAGATTAAGGGTTGCTCTTTTAAGGACAGATACAAAGGGAATTATTTTCTCTCAGACGATAGTGTGAGGTGGTGGAAGTGAGATTGTTGAATCATTTTAAGATGAAGACAGATAGATTCTCTTCAGGGTCCCCTGCATCCTGGGAGTCTGCAGTCATTCACCATTTCAGTATTGTCCTTTTTTTTTATTCCTGCCTGAGTGACCAATTTCACCTTTTCATGATGACAGGGCCCATCCCTGTCAAAGGAACAAGTCCGGGTGAATGGACCCAAGGTGAGAGGGGAAAGATTTTGGAAGGAGCTGAGGGGCAATGTCTTCACACAGACAGTGGTGCATATATGGAATGGGCTGCCAGAGGAAGTGCTTGAGGCAGGTACAACAGCAACATTTAAAAATCATTGGGACAGGTACATGGATGGGGAGGGTTTAGAGGGGTATGGGCCAAATGTGGGCATTTGAACTAGCTGAGTGGGAACCATGGTCAGCATGGACCAGTTTGGGATGAAGGGCCTGTTTCCATGCTGTATTACTCTATGACTTGACTCTATGACCTTGGTACGGAGCACAGTAGTTAAATTCTCATTACTCCCTGATGCTTCAGTAATCAATATGAGAGTTATTGGAAACAGATGGGAATATGGAGTTCCGCACACAAACAGATCTGCTGTGATCTTATTGGATAGCAGAGCAGATCTGAAAGGCCTATCCAGCTCCTGATTGCACGTTCTTATGTCATGGTATCCGTATTTTGGGATTGGTCAGAGAATACTGAAGTGGGTCACTTTGCGAAAAAGCAGTTTCCTGAGCAGTTGTTAGTGGGTCTGTGGTTATAAACTATCACCCTGTCTCTTCAGCCAGAAAGCCAAACCTCCCATGTCCCTTCAGGCTCCTGAATTTTTTGACAATTTCAGTTTTCCACATAGAGTCATACAACACAGAAACAAACCCTTCGGTCCAACCAGCCCATGTCAAACTAATCCCACCTGCCTGCTCCATCTCCCTCCAAACTTTTCCTATCCATTTACTTATCCAAATGTTTTGTAAATGTTGTAACTGTCACGTCTACCACTTCCTCTGGAAGTTCAGTCCACACATGAACCACGCTTTGTTTAAAACATTTGCCCCTCTTGTCTTTTTTAAACCTTTCTCCTCTCACCTTAAAAATGGGCCCCCCAGTCTTGAAATCCCCCACCCTAGGAAAAAGACACCTACCAATGACCCCATCCATACCTCTCTATAAACCTCCGTAAGGTCACCTTTTTTCACTACGCTCCAGTGAAAAATGTCCCAGCCTTTCTTTATAACTCAAACCTTCCATAGCCAGCAACTTCCTGGTAAATGTTTCTGAACCCTCTCGAGCTTAATAATATCCTTCCTGTAACAGGGTGACCAGAATTGGACACAGTATACCAGAAGAGGTCTCACCAATGTGCAGCTGGATGCATTCATGTCTTGGGAGCCTTTTCTCCTGGGCTTGTTTTCTGGCTTACTTAAGGGTGAAAGAGAAATTATATCTGTCATGATTTAAGGGATCAAATTCTTCCTGTTTGCATGTTTTTTCAGAAATTACATGCAAGGAGAACTCCATTTTTTTTTGCTACCACTGATTACTTCATTGTTCTAATGTTGAGGCCCCATCAGCTGCAGTAAGCAGATGGATATCCTTAGTTAACTAACTCATGAAATCCCAACACAATAGCTAGTGACATGAGAATAATGCAGTGCAGGTAGCGTTTAAAATGTGACACATTCATAAACAAGCTGAAATTATTTGTTATTTTCATCAGTATCAATGATAATATGTTATTTATTCGTCTTTGTAAAGGCATTATCAACCTAACAGGAAGTAATTTTGCTAAAGCCGAGTCCACATGGCCCATTATGTAATGTGGGAGGGAAGTGAGGATATTTTCCGTCAGTTTCTCTCTGTGTCTAACATTCTTTGAATGGCTATAATTATAAACCAAGTGGAATATTTGCTCTGTTTGTCACACTTGTCACTTTAAAAGGCCAGATGATGTCATTCAGCTTTAAAGAATTAAAAAGCTAATTTTTGTTTAGGATAAAATGAATACTGTATCAATGCGCCTCCTGACTTGCTGTAGTCATGTGACCTCCACCCAAGGCGCTGAGCCAAGACAACCACCTTGCACACAGTTCCAATAAACTCGCGGATCAGGCCAGGCCAGAGATCATAACGTGGTGTCGGGAGTCAAGCTGAGGCGGAAGGTGAGGAGTCCGAAAAGAAGCACAGGATTGTTCAGAGCCGTGAAAACTCCTCCAGGCAACTAGAAAACTCTGAAGAACAAAGAAGCCACCAGAGCTGACATACCAGGTAAAACACAACCTTCCCTCTCTCAATGCCAGGAGGAATGAAGATGATACAAAAAGTGCTATGCACAATGGCAAAATTATGAAATTGCAACAGGCCTACTTAACAAGCCAGAACAGCCAGGAATAGCTCAAAGTATCTTATGGCTTTGCATAACTAAAAGGTGTTCTCAAAAAGACCCGGTAGTGAGTGCTCAGCTACTACAAAAGGAGAAACTCGCTCTCAGTAAAGCGATTGACAAGGACTGAGATTGCAAGCAACAACTGGAGTACGTTGATGGCGGAACAGAGCCAGGCCTTACCTTGTGCTGATAGACATCCCAGGCCTTACCTTGTGCTGATAGACATCCCAGGCTGAAACAGCAGAATGAACATGGACAAAGCGCAATGTTGAAATGCTACTGAGAATAACACACAAGGAAAGGAAGGCATATTGAATTGAATTGAATTTATTGTCACGTGTACCGAGACTCAGTGAAAAGCTTTGTCTTGTGAGCAATACAGGCAGATCGCAGAGTTAAGCAGCGTAGATAAGTAAATAATAGGGAAACAGCGGCAAAAACAAAAACACAGGTACAGGCAAATGTTAACAGTTTGTGAGTCCATTCAGTATTCTAACAACAGTCGGGAGAAGCTGTTTTGAAACCGGCTGGTGCGTGTGTTCAGGCTTCTGTACCTTCTCCCTGATGGTAGAGGTTATAGAAAAACATTGCCAGGGTGGGATGGATCTTTGAGAATGCTGGCGGCCTTTCCTTGACAACGGGCCTGGTAGATGGATTCTATAGATGGGTGGTTGGCCTTTGTGATTGTCTAGGCCAAGTTCACCACTCTCTGTAACCATCTCCGATCTTGAATGGTACAGTTGCCATACCAGGAAGTGATACATCCAGACAGAATGCTCTCAATGGTGCACCTATAAAAACTAGCAAGGGCATTTGCCATCATGCCAAATTTCCTCAGCTATTGGGCCTTTGTAACCAGTGCGTCCACATGAAGAGTCCAAGAAAGCTTGTTGTGGATGACCACTCCCAAGAGCTTGACACTCTCCATTCATTCCTCCTCTGTGCTGTTAATGTGTAGGGGGGCATGAGTAACATCCTGCCGAAAGTCACTAATGAGTTCTTTGGTTTTGCCGGCATTGAGAGCTGGTTGTTCTCAGTGTATCATTTTTTCAGGTCTTCCACCTCCCATCTGTAGTCTGTTTCATCGCCATCTGAGATTCGACTGACTATGGTGGTGTCATCAGTGAACCTGTCAATGGCATTAGTCTGGTATTTGGCGACGCAGTCATGGGTATATAGTGAGTACAGTAGGGGGCTGAGTACACACCCCTGGGGAAAGCAGCATTCTCACTGCTACAAAACAAAAGTGCAATCTGAAGGAAGTACCACAAAGAGGTAGAGGTGGCAACTGGAAAGTTTCAGTCAAAGCCTCTGACGAGTGATACCATCGAGCCCCAGCTGTGTCCTTGATACTTTTGGGCCATTCTTTAATCTCAAACTCTTGCCACACTTGGCGAGTAGTACCATGTCGGCAGATTCAATCGCGTTGATAGTTTTGTGACTTTTAGAATGAGGGCTCCAGCAGGTCCATAGACAGTGTTAGTCAGACAGGACTTGGAGTAAACCTTAGGCAGCAAGGACAATCCATTGCAGTTGCCTCGATGGTGTTAATGTAAATGGAGTATTGCCGTACTTAGATCAACCCAGAGTGCCTGGCTATTCTGTCTGTGGGTGAACATTTTCATCAGTATCCACGTGGAAGAGGCAGTGTGGCTGCCATACCTACCTGCTCCAAAATGTCTGCAAAGGTCACTCCAGTGTCACCACCTGGATTTGACATGTCACCTCACTGACCGGGGAGCTGAGAACAGCTCTCCCCATGAAGGATGCTGCTGCAGAGTAGGCCCATCCTGAAAGAGCAGTTTGACATGCTCTAGAAGGCTGGGAGAAAATGAGCACTGCAGATGCTGGAGAGCCAGAGTCGAAAAGGGCGGCACTGGGAAAGCACAGCAGGTCAGGCAGCATCCGGGGAGCAGGAGAGGAATCATCGAGAGGACATTGACCAGAGAGAGAGAGAGACATTAAATCCAGCAGCAAGTGCCAAGGTGGTACAACTCGCCAAGTGTAGCAGGAGTTAGAGATTAAGCAATGGGCTGAAAGCATCAAGGACATAGTGGGACTATGAGACAATACTGGGCAGACACAGTGGGTATCCTGTACAAACGAAATAGAGTCTTCATCCTGTAGCAGGCGAGGAGGGAGATATTGAAGCACATCCACACGCACCATCGGGAAACTGTGTTGAGTTTGAAGTGGAAATGGAATAAGAACAGGCACCATGGCCACAAAGACCCAGATGGAAAGCATGCTTCCAGTTGCCTGCCCCTTCCACACCCCGCGCTGCTCCCCAGCCAGCATTTCTGTCTCAGGGTTGCTGCAGTACCCCAGTGAAGCTCAGCATAACCTGGAATACCAGCATCACATTTTCCCCTTGGGGGCCTGTAGCCCTCTGGACTCAAGATCAAGTTCAATAACTTCAGTGTTTGATGTCCCCCATGTCCTAGCCCCCTACCCCACACACCAGGCCTTGTTAACACATAATCTGCCATTAAGCACTATCCATTATGAGCCACAGTTTCCATTAGCAGTTATTCACCCTCCTAGCCAGATCCGTTATCCACTCCTGTGTCAGTCTAACTGCTCTTCTCTCTCTTTGGGCTGTATCCTACCTATTGTTTACTCCTTACCCCTTCTCTCCCCCCAACCTTTCTTCTGCAGGAAAACAGACATTTTCCTAGCTACCATCAGTTCTTCAACCATTATCTCTGATTGCTCTCCACAGATGCTGCCAGACCTGCTGAGCTTTTCTAGCAATTTTTGTTTTTGTTTCTGATTTGCAGCATCTGTAGTTCTTTCTGTTTTTATTGGCATGGTACTCTGTGGGTAAGGAACATCCCCAGACAAACCGCCAACAACAATATGCAAGGGTAGCACTGAGGGAACAGTGGGATATCACGATGATGTGTGCTATGCGTGTGAGGACAATGACAATTTACTCACTCAAGAGGAACGATACAGGCCAGACTGTTACCTTGAGAGCTGGCAATAATTTTAGACCCCACATCCCCAGCAGGAATAATGACAAACTGATTTCATATTATATAGTTATCATAGAAAACATGCCCTTCAATGTCATAAGGGCACTGCCAGGTCCCCAGAATATTATCTAGGCCTCTGGATTAGTAGTCTAATAATAATCCCATAAGGCCATTGTATGCCCACTTGCTAGTCTTCCAACATATTCCGATGCTAGGCAGGAAGAATGCAAGAGGTTCCTGATGGGCTGAGTGATGGATTTACCATCTCTATCCATAGCACCAGACCACAACATCCATGTGACCTGTGCGTTGTCAGCTAATCTGGCCAACCCAAGTGAACTGTAACACTACCTCAGTGGGTTCGAAAGCTGGAATGAATAGAATTGAATCTCTATTCAGCTGCTCACAGTCGTTAAGATTACACAAGCCTAGTCTAACATCACCGTTTGACATTGATCCAGACTGACATGTATCAGATATTTAAATACATTGGGTTCACACAAAGATCAGATCTTTGATGTATGGCTCACATCACTTGACATCATTACCCATGCATCAGTGCATGTACATTAGATATATTTCTGTTGGAATAGTACTTTCAAATGCCATCAAAGTGATTTATTTCTTCTGTCCATCCTGATGCATTGTCTGCATTGAAGTATCGCCAGTGGAGCTGTGATAGTATTCTTTAAATGAGAGAGATAGCACTAAGTGGTTGGGCTTCCCCAAGTTCACTGACAAAATCAGGCTGTTAAAACTCAGCAATCACCACTTTGTGAGCAATCCTGACAAGGTACAACTCCTGATCATTCAGGGAGAGATTTCCCCCTGACAAAGTCCAGCCCCTGATCGATCAGGGAGAGATTTCCCCCTGACAAGGTACAACTCCTGATCATTCAGAGAGAGATTTCCCCCTGACAATGTCCAGCCCCTGATCATTCAGGGAGAGATTTCCCCCTGACAATGTCCAGCCTCTGATCATTCAGGGAGAGATTTCACCCTGACAATGTCCAACCTCTGATCATTCAGGGAGAGATTTTACCCTGACAATGTCCAGCCCCTGATCATTCAGGGAGAGATTTCCCCCTGACAATGTCCAGCCCCGATCGATCAGGGAGAGATTTCACCCTGACAATGTCCAGCCCCTGATCATTCAGGGAGACATTTCCCCCTGACAATGTCCAGCCCCTGATCATTCAGGGAGAGATTTCCCCCTGACAATGTCCAGCCCCTGATCGATCAGGGAGAGATTTCCCCCTGACAATGTCCAGCCTCTGATCATTCAGGGAGAGATTTCCCCCTGACAATGTCCAGCCTCTGATCATTCAGGGAGAGATTTTACCCTGACAATGTCCAACCTCTGATCATTCAGGGAGAGATTTCACCCTGACAATGTCCAGCCTCTGATCATTCAGGGAGAGATTTTACCCCTGACAATGTCCAGCCCCTGATCGATCAGGGAGAGATTTCACCCTGACAATGTCCAGCCTCTGATCATTCAGGGAGAGATTTTACTCTGACAATGACCAGCCCCTGATCGATCAGGGAGAGATTTCCCCCTGACAATGTCCAGCCTCTGATCATTCAGGGAGAGATTTCCCCCTGACAATGTCCAGCCCCTGAGCGTTCAGGGAGAGATTTCCCCCTGACAATGTCCAGCCCCTGATCGTTCAGGGAGAGATTTCACCCTGACAATGTCCAGCCCCTGATCGATCAGGGAGAGATTTCACCCTGACAATGTCCAGCCCCTGAGCGTTCAGGGAGAGATTTCACCCTGACAATGTCCAGCCCCTGATCGTTCAGGGAGAGATTTCACCCTGACAATGTCCAGCCTCTGATCGATCAGGGAGAGATTTCACCCTGACAATGTCCAGCCTCTGTTCGATCAGGGAGAGATTGAAGAGGTTGGGACTGTGCTCATTGAACTGAAGAAGTCTGAGAGACAATCGATAGAGGGTTTTGAAAATCACGGATTGGGTAGATGGGGGGAAGCAGTTCCTGCTTGTAAAAGGAACAAGAATGAGAGGGACATAGATTTAAAGTGATCTGAGGGTGATGTGAGAAAGAAGCTTCTTTACAAAGAGAACCGTTAGGGTGTGGAAAGTCACTGCCTGAAAGTGTGGAGGAGATTTAAAAACTGCAGAGGCTAGAATCCAAGGTAGACCAGCAGGGGGCTACCAGCCTCCGCAGTCTTTTTGGTCTCTAACCAAGTTTGTTCCACTGCAAAGCGTTTTCAAAGGATGCCCACTTTGAAGAGGTTCTCTGCCTCCCTCAGAGATGTGTTCTTCCAGCCTCCTGCTTGTCTACCTTGAAAATATGGAGGAGTCAATTCAACTGAGACAGTCAA
This sequence comes from Chiloscyllium plagiosum, assembly GCF_004010195.1. NCBI lineage: Eukaryota > Metazoa > Chordata > Chondrichthyes > Orectolobiformes > Hemiscylliidae > Chiloscyllium > Chiloscyllium plagiosum. The sequence continues at coordinate 55,519,209 of NC_057730.1, read as the reverse complement.
GAGAGGCATTGGATGGTTATTTGGATAAAAATGAGGTGTAGGGTTATGGGAAATAGGCAGGAGATTGGCTCTAGGGGATAGAACCAGTACAGGCACAATGTGCTGAATGGCCCTTCAGTAGTGGAATAATTCTGTGATTCTGTGATTTTGCGTGGGCTTCACTGACAAATGCCATTGTGCCTTCATCCTGTGACACCCATCAATCCCAATCACAACACCCTCCCCACATGTTTATTCAGTAATGCCAGAGGATGGCCACTCCCCTGTGCAGATGGCCTTGCAGATGCTCCCATGGGGCACCTGGGTGGGAAAAGAGATTGTGGTCAGAGGCAGCAGAGTAACATGAAGAGGTACCAGGGAAGGGACTGGACAAAGGTGGGAGAGAACCAGAAGAAAGATTGGCAGAAAATGATCACAGTTCAAAATGTCAGGGTCAGGGAGCAGTAATGTAACAACACTTACAGATGTAATTTCTGATCCCCAAATAAAAACTGCCTGAATGACAGGAGGACAAAGGAACTATTTCAAGACTCCCTGAAGGATTCCCTCATGAAATGCAACGTCGATGTCAAAGCGTGGGAGACCCTCGTTCAGAAGGAACTGACTGGAGGGAATTCCGAAATGAAGGGAGACGATTCTTTGAGAACACCAATCAGTAAGAGGAAGTACGGAATAGGAACTGGAGAAAGGATGCTAACAATCTCAAGGCCAATGGCCAATCCCACTTCCTTGCTAAATGTGTGATGTGGGAGACGGGGCTCCAGGATCAGGTACATCAGCCACACAAGGCCCCACTGAGACCCAGGATCATTGACAACATAGCCCTAAAGCTCAATCATACCAATGTATAGGAGAAAGTGAGGTCTGTGTGATGTGGGAGACGGGGCTCCAGGATCAGGTACATCAGCCACACAAGGCCCCACTGAGACCCAGGATCATTGACAACACAGCAATAAAGTTTCAACATACCAATGTATACCCTCCCCAATGGCAGAAATTCACCCATGCTCCTAAGACAGCACCTTCCAAACCCACGACCACTTCCATCTAGAAAGACAAGTGCAGCAGATACATGGGAGCACCACCTGCTGCAAGTTTCCCTCTGAGACACTCACCACCTTGACTTGGAAATATATCACCTTCAGTGTCACTGGGTCAAAATCCTGGAATTCCCTCCCTAAGGGCATTGTGGGTCAACCCACAGCACAGGGACTGCAGCGGTTCCAGAAGGCAGCTCACCCCCACCTTCTCAATTGGCAACTAGGGACGGGTAATAAATGCTGGGCCCAGCCAGTGACATCCACATCCCATGAGTGAATAAAAATAATGTTTTATTATTCACGGGATGTGGGCATCACTAGCTTGGCCAGCATTTATTGCCCGTCCCTAATTGTTAAGAGTCAGCCACGTTGCTGTGGGTCTGGAGTCACATGTAGGCCAGACCAGGTAAGGATGGCAGTTTCCTTCCCTGAAGGACATTAGTGACCCAGAAGGATTCTTTTGACAATTGACAATGGATCCATGGTCATCATTACACTGTAAATTCCAGATTTTTATTGAATTTAAATTCCACCACCTGCCGTGGTGAGATTCAAACCCAGCTCCACAGAACATTACCTGGGTCTCTGGATTAACAATTCAGTGATAAATTCACTACGGCAATGCCTGCCATTGTTCTTGAGGTTAAAGTTTCATTATCAGCTATAACAAAAAAAAGTTAAAATTAGGTTCTTGCAGGATCATTTTTAGCTATTTCCTGGTGGAGTTGAAACCTTGCCTCTTCTTTAACGTTTGTGGACTTGTATCATCGATCAGCATCACAGAGGTGGTCATGAGGTGCAGTGAGTCATTATCAGCAACCATGCGCTAATGAATCTGATTGGCTACCCAGGAAATCCCGTGTCACTGCTCCTGGTCCTCGTGGGGCTGATGGGCACAATCCTAGAGACCCTTCTTCCACAATGCACTTGGCAGGTGCTTCCAGGAGGCAGAATTGGTTCGTGGCCTTGAGGTCGCTGGCATTCATTTCTCTGGTTCCTTTTCTGTACTCCCTCTGACCAACAAGTGTACTCGAAGAATTGTGTCCCCTCACTCAGGAGCTTCCACTAAGTTGGTTCCTTCGGAGCAAGGGTCTCCCAGTGTGGAGAGTTCCAACTCCCAAAGCAAATCCTGTTCACCCAGCTCCAGGAAGGCCCTTGAATAAGAGAAGGTCATTGGAAGACTCACTGAAGACTTCCCTCAAAAAATGCAGGTTGCCCAAACATGCAACCAATCCAGGGGAGTTATCGTTGGATGATCATAGGCTCAATGCTGATGCTATTAGCTACTTCAAGGGTTTTGAGGTTAGTACACCTGTCCTCCCAGCTGACAGAGAGAAACCATCTCAAAAAGCATTGATGATACTTCATGAAGGCCTTGAGGTGACATGTACAAGAGTTGGAAGAATGATTACCTTTTCCACAAGGGTCTCGGTATCAGCATTGAGTGCACAGGGGAAGATTCTCATCCTTAAGTGTCTGAAGGTGGATGTGATGTTGAAGCTCTGCGTCAATGTCAGCCTTCGATGAGAAGGAAGTTCCCAGGTGGGAGAAATTTTCCACATTTGGGAAGATTTCTCCATTAATCTCAAAGGACCAGAATTTGACCTGAGATGGAGTAGTAAAGGATTTGAGTCTTCCTGAGATTGAGAAAGAGATCAATTCTTTGGTATTAAAGGTAAAGTCCTACCAGAGAGGGACAGAGAGGGAGAGCGAGAGAGAGAGAGAGTCGGTGACAGTTTAAACTGAGGGTGACCACGCCCCTGGCGAGGGGAGAGACTGAGAAGGTATCTCGTTCACAGTAACCTCAACCCAGGGTGAGAAAGGAACCCACACTGTCGATGTTTCTCTGGATCACAAACCAGGAGAAAGTGAGGACACAAACTCTTCGTCACATTCCTGATGAAGAGCTTATACTAGAAACGTCGACTCTCCTGCTCCTCAGATGCTACCTGACCTGCTGTGCTTTTCCAGCACCACACCTTTTGACTCTGCATCACAAACCAGCCATGCAGTGACTGAGCTAATCCACCTCTGCAGTGGGTAGTGCCCCTTTCTCTCGTCCAGAAACTCGGTAAACTAGTCACACTCAAGAACTTCATGGGAATGGATGATACATTCACAACACAGTGAAATAGACTGAGTGGGAGTCTCCTGCTCAGCAGGGCTTGATGTGCTCTGGCTCCCTCCTGCTGCACCCTCTCCCACAAACTGACAACCTGTTCCTGGAGAAACCAACAGGCAGAGGGGAAAGACGATGAAGCATGGGCTTTGTCTGCCTCGTGTGACTATAGGCACTGGAGGACTACTCAGTCTCAATCAGTTTGACGTAAAGTCACCCTAAGCCCCTGAATGAGTGGGACTTCACCTCAACGGGCAGCAGGTTTGGATTTCAGGTATTTCCTGGGACTGCAACATCCTCATATTCCTAAACGAACAGACTCCAACGGCACCTTGTGCCAGCTACAATTCATCTCTCTGCTTCCTGTTTTCAAAAAAAAGACAGATTCCTTTGAGACAATGGAACAAAACATAAACAAAATCAATGGAGAAAGAGACAAACAGGAGATAACTCCTGACCAATATTGACCAACACACCATTCCTGATGACAGTGTATAAGAAGGCAGACAGAATTTGCATTGGCATAGCACCCTTAATGCGTTATATACACTACCATGAATTACCCATGATACTGGTGTCTTTACTGTATCCCTGAGACTGACCTACATGGCTAGACTGGTCCCTTCCTGATTCCGCTGCGATTCTGAGACTATTGACTATTGTCTGATTCACAAAAGTTCCTGTCAACTCCTTCTTTTATGTTCGAATATGCAGACCATTAATGACAGCTCTGTGGGTCAGTGTACCTACTCCTCCCTTCTCAGATTCTCACAGCTGGTGACAGTTGATGTCAGATTTAGTTCACCATCACAAATGTCCTCATTCTTATTAGACTATGTTTTAGACCCTGCTGAAGTCTCACAGAAATCACAAATAAGCACAGCCTCATTACAAATGGGATGAGGTGCCATATGGGTGATTGTGTGTGGGATCTCCTGCAATCTGGAAGATCCAAATCCTAGCCCCCAGTTTCTTCACTGTCTCCTTCCTGAGGAGTCGATTCCTTGAGCAAATGTAAAGCAAGTCCTTGCCTCCTTTGTAGCACTTGCAATGTTTAGTCAGACTCCATAGTGGGAAACCCTAGCTGGTCCCTCACTGCGGCATGGACAGAATACAGCTGTCATCTTTTAGATCTTAGTCTTTAAGCTCAGATCCTACCTGTCCACGCAGTGTGAATTTGCAAGATTGCATGGCTCTGACTGGTCACTGTTGGTTGGACAGAACTGTGTATAAATTGCTTCTTGTATTTCCTGCCGTACTCAGCAGAGATTACATTAAAGCATCTTGGATACTATAAAGGGTGCTTTGTAAACGCAAGTCCTTTATGCCTTCTGATACGCTGTCATTAGGAATGGTGTGGTCTGTAAATGTTGGTCAGGAGCTGTTTCCTGTTCGTCTCTTTCTCCACTGGGAGGACTGTCGGTTTTATTTATTTTTCCTTCATTGATCTCAAAGGAAATTGTTCTTTTACAAATGAGAAAGAGAGAGATAAATTGTTGCTGGCAAAAGAAGAGGAGCCTGTTCATTTATAAATGAGAGAATGTCACATGAGGATAGAAACAAGATAATGTTGGGAGCAGCTCAACCTGTAAATGGCTGGGAGAGATCCCAAAGTCCACCTTTAACCCACTCATTGACACTGAGTTAAAACTGGGCCCCTTTGGTTTTCCAATACCACGCTGCAGGGCCAGGTCTGCTGGATAGGAAAACTGTCCATCAGAGAACATCCAGTCCTTGCTGTAACAAGTGGGAATGGACAAGGAGAAAGTTACTTTCAGGATCTTGACTCCTACTGCACAGGACTGCAATATCAAAAGATATTCAAGGTTCCCACCCAAGCTAAGAATTTGGCTTTGCCCAGACTTCCATCACTCACTACCTTGTTCCTCATACAATTTCCTCCTCCCTTCTTCCCTTTGCAGCCCTACGTTCCCTGAATTATATAATTTACTCCACCCCCAGCCTCTGCTAAAGCCGTTACTGCCCACCCAAGACAGACAGATTCTCTGAATACCTCACAAGCCTCTCGCTGACACATCCCTTTCTTTTATCCAGGGAAAGACCATGTGCAACGTGATGGTTCCACTAAACATGGCTGTGCTGACATGTGTCTCTCTTCTGCTTGTACTATCATGGCTGGAGAGGAGAGTCCAGTCTGTGGAAGACGATGCTGAAGGACAGGGTGCACGCTGCTCTTTCCACACTTCACCCAACTGTTTCCATTCTTACTGCGCTCTAGCCTCCAGCACCAGCCATTCCTCCCTCTGCTCTGTATTTGCACCAACTCTCACATCTCAAGCAGTTTAAGGAGCAATAGGTCAATCTTCATGTCACCTGATCCTAGCCGCTCCAGGACTGGGTTTGTGTGAACTTCAGATGGATGGCTGAGCCACCAATAGCTCGGGCAGGAGGGAAAGATGCCTCAAATACCAACTTGACCAAGGATGAGGTCACACACCTACTCTGAGACAGAGGACTCACACAGCAACTTCAGGTTTGCAAGGAACATGGAATTCGAATGGGCAGCAGATAGAAAAAGGCAGCCTGCCAATACTTTAACCCAATGGCTCAATACATTGCTCTTCTGCAATCACAATGTGTGAATTTAATATTGGCAATGATTCAGGCAAATCAGCTGAGCAAGTCATCAGTGAAACTGCAGGCCATGTATAGAAACATCATCCTCTGGCATATTTATAGTCAACTCATGGGACATTGGCGTTGCTGGCTGGGCCCAGCATCTATTGTCCGTCCCTAGTTGCCCCTTGAGAAGGTAGGGGTGAGCTGCCTTCTTGAATCTCTGCAGTCCATGTGCTGCAGGTAGACCCACAATGTCCTTAGGGAGGGACTTCCTGGATTTTGACCCAGTGACAGCAAAGGAATGCCGATATATTTCCAAGTTGGGATGGTGAGTGGCTTGGAGGAGAACTTGCAGGGGGACGGTGTTCCCATGTATCTGCTGCCCTTGTCCTTCTGGATGGAATTGGTCATGGGTTTGGAAGGTGCTGTCTGAGGATCTTTGGTGAATTTCTGCAGTGCATCTTGTAGATGGTACACACTGCTGTTACTGAGCATTGGTGGTGGAGGGAAGGGATATTTGTGGATGTGGGGCCAATCAAACAAATCTAATCTCCAGAAATCTTCCTCGTGTTCCCAAAGTTATGTCCATCAAACCACAATAGGGTAATTCTTACTCACCTCAAACTGTATGACAGTCAACGAAATAAATTTAAAAAGTCACTACAGTGAAAGTTTACAGTAACAAATGAGTGAGAAATGAAACCTGTATTCTAATGACCCTTTACAGTTGCCCCTTTAAATTGTAGTCATGATTTTGCACAGGGTACAAAACAGGTTTCAATGGAACAGTGCAAAGACCATCAACCTGATGATCTGTGTCAAACCATCTTCCAAAGGGGAGAAGATTCAGTTTCTCACATTAGCAGTTACAAATTACCAGCTAGTCATTTGCAAACATTGTTTGCCTTTAGATATTCAGAAGGAAACATATATCTAAAAAAAGAATTGAAGTTTCAGTCTGTGACAGTGGGATTACACTGTGGGTGTTGTGTACATGTGTGTGATCAGTCATACTGACACAATCCACTGTGAGATCTCAAATGGAACAGAGAATCAAGTTTGTTTACATTATAATTTTGTCATCACAAGTGTCATTTATGAAATCTTAATTATTCCTGGGCTTCTCAGGATGAAAACGGAGTGATGTGACTCTTTATTGAACTCCTAAAATAATTTTCCAACAGTTAAATGTATTTAAGAACTTTAATATAAATGGTAAAGAAATGCTGTCTAAAAAAAGAGCTTTTTCTTTTAATCAGCCAAAGTTATGATATTTGATATCACCATAACATCCTTCATTGAAAGCACAATGTTTTGGATGTATCGTGTGTAGATTGCAGAGACACTAGGCTGTTCTATCATTAGAGACAGGTGTTGGTTTAACCTGAAAGTCCCCACACTTCAGGCAGGGGCAGGAGGTTCAGAACAAGAGCTCTTCGTGGTAACCTCAGACAGTGCAGTAACTGAACCCATGCTATTGGCATTGCTCTGCATCAGAGAGCAACCATCCAGCCAACTGAGCTACCCAACCCACATGCAGGCTCCACACAAACACATATCCAAGCACACTATTCCGATTCCTTTTCTTTCATCGATTTTCCATACTTTACTCAATTCTGTTTTCCTGTCTTTTTTCCATAATCCTTGATTCCTTTACTAATTAAAAACACTGTCTCTCTCAGCCTTGCTTCCACTTAATGACCCAGCCTCGACAGTCCTCTGCAGTAAAGAATTCCACAGATTGACTCCCCTCGGAGAGAAGGAATTCCTTCTTAAATGTGTGACCCCTTTATTCTGAGAGGATGGACTTTGGTTCTAGGCTTTCCCACGGGGGAGACAGCTTCTCCACATCTACCCTGTCAAGTCCCCGAAGAATTTGATAAGTTTCAGTAAGGGTGCCTGTCATCCTTTGAAACTCAACCTCTCCTCATAGGGACAATGTCTCCATACCAGGGAGCCATCTGGTGAACCTTCACTGGACTGCCTCCAATCCCAATCTGTCTTTCCTTCGATAAGGGACCCCAAACTTTTCACAACATTCCAGCTGTGGCCTGATGAATGTCTCATACAATTTTAGTAACATCTCCCAACCTTTGTGCTCCAATCCATTCACCTTCCCCTATGACCAGCTGAACTTGGATGCTAGCATTTCTGTGATTTATTCCCAAGGAATCTCAAATACCTTCTGTGCCTTAGTTTTCTGCAGTCTTTCTCCATTTAAGTAACCCACCTCATAAAAACTTGGACAAATCATCGAATCACTGGATTCTGGAATCTTCCCAGTCCTAATGGAGATGGTTGAGTGATAAGAACAGGGAGGAATGTTGAAACAAGTTACCTTCTCAAAACTGAGAGGAAGCTAATTAAATCCATTCATCGGCCAATGGGATACATATCTAATGGCTGTGTCATGGTCTTCCCAATAATGAAGATTGCCCTCAGTAAGTCTGGAGTCGGGCAAGCAGTCAATATCTCTATTAAACTCCCCCTTCCCCCCCAAGATCCACCATCCTCAGTCCATAGCTGACTGAACTGAAACCACCTTCACATACCCCCTCCATAAAGATGGCCTGGCAGCTGTGGGCACCCTGATTGTTTACAGTGTCATCACTTTTACAGAGGGTGACTGCATCTTGAGTTGATGCAAGGGGGGTCCCTGCTTGCCCCAGTTGTGCCCTCCTTTCCCATTACAGCTGCTCACTAACTGTCTCTGCCACTCTGCCCACTGAGCCTGTCAGTTTTCCCAATCACAGCATTCCTGGTGGGAGATGCTTACCTGGTTACGTCAGAATCCCAACAGAGTGGAATCAGGCCCTTCGGTCCAACAAGTCCACACTGACCTTCCGAAGAGTATCCCACCCAGACGCATTCCTCTATTACTCTATATTTACCCCTGACTAATGTACCTAACCTACACACCCCTGGACACTATGGACAATTTCCCATGGCCAATTACCTAAAACTGCACACCTTTGGACTGTGGGAGGAAACTGGAGCACCCGGAGGAATCCCACACAGACACAGGGAGAATGTGCAAACTCCACACAGACAGTTTCCCGAGGCTGGAATCAAACCTGGGTCTCTGGTGCTGTGAGGCAGCAGTGCTAACCACTGAGCCACCATGCCACCCCAACCTGGTTACCTAATTGCCTGATTACCTGGTTGGCTCCAATAGGAATCCACTCGGGTGGTCAGCATCAGCAGGATCAACGGCGAAAAGCTTTCTACTGACTGCGAGATTCCAACCAATCTGTGGGCATCAGAGTGGACCATGGGCTACAGAGTATTAACCAAGGTCTTTCTACCTTGAGCAGTATTTTCGTTTTTATTGTTTGATTCATTCACGAGATGAGGGTGTCACTGGCTAGGCCCAGCATTTATTCCCCATTCCTAATTGCCCAGAGGGCAGTTAAAAGTCAACCACATTTCTGTGGGTCTGGAGTCACATATAAGCCAGACCAGGTAAGGATGGCAGCTTCCTTCCCCAAAGAACATCAGTGAACCAGATGGGTTTTTACAATAATCGACAATGGATTCATTCTCATAATACAACATTTAAGGCCAATTTTAGTTTTAATTGTTTTTGAACTAAATTCAAATTTCACCATCTGGCCATAGGTGGATTTGAACCCATGTCCCCCTTAACATTAAAATAAAACAAAGAACTGTGGATGCTGGAAATCGGAAACATACAAAAGCAGCAATTTCAGTGTGTGTTTGTCCCCTGAACATAAACCTGGTGTTCCAGGTTACTGATGTAGTCAATTTTCACTCTGTCATCAGAAAAGGAAGCTGTGTTAGGGACTGAGTTAAGTCCAGGGTGATTACACAGTGTTTATACCCCATTATTATTCGGAGTTAGGAAGTGATTTTGCAAGATCTTCTTCCATGCTACTTTCCTGCATAGAAACTTGGCAGCTATTCACTAAGGCTCCTCCAACAGCACCTTCCAAATCCACAACCACTTCCATCTAGACAGATAAGGGTAGCAGATACACAGGAGCACCACCTCCTTCAAGTTCCCCTCCGAGCCACTCACCATCCTGACTTGGAAATATATCGCCGTTCCTTCAATGTCACTGGGTCAAAATCCTGGAATTCCCTCCCTCAGGGGACTGTGGTCTACCTGCAGCACATGGACTGCAGCGGTTCAAGAAGGCAGCTCACCCCCACCTTCTCAAGGGGCAACTCGGGACAGGTAATAAGTGATGGTCTGACCAGTGATGCCTACATCTCATGACTTTAAAAAATCCTATTCCTCCATCTACCTGTCTTTTATTATTTACATGCTGAAAGCTGTTCTGGGATTGGCTGCCAGTCTCATCCCTTTCTCTGCCTTTGCTTCTCTTATTTGCTTTATCACCTTCCCTTGGGGCCTTCTATCATCTGCCTGGTTCACAATTGTACTTTCAACCTGACATCTGTCGAAACCACACTTTTTATCGTAATTTCTATCCCCTTTATCATCCATGGAGATCTGGATTTGTCTACTCTACATTTCCCTTGTGTGTGAATAGACCTGTTCTGTGTTCAAACGGTTTCTCTTTGAAGGTAATGTTTTGCTCAGCTCCCCTTTCTCCTGCCAGCCTTTGACTGCAGTTGACCTGGCCCAGATCTCACTGAAGTTGAACTTCACAACGGTTCCAAAACGCTCCCTTGAGGTAATCATTTAGTGCATTTGGCAACTTGCTCGGAATCAAAGTTGTGATTATGGTCATTTTGTTGTGGTGTTAGGAAGAATTGGGAGCACCTCTGACAAGGAGCATGGACTGGTCCCACATCTTTGCTGATCTCTGCTTACACAATGGCCCCCAAATAGTCACCAGTTCATGGTAGAGGTCAGACCTTGGGGAACTGCATCAGCTCACAGTAGAAACCCAGTGAAGTTATGTCAGACACTACAAGCCATGTACAGGTATTCTACCTCTCCCTATACACCGTGACCTTGGCTCGCCTTTGGTGTCAGAGGCTAACTCTTCATAAACATCCTCACATAATCCAACTGGACACCTGAGAATCGCTTGTCCTATTTTTCTCACAATTAAAGCAATTGTGACCTTTTGTCTCTGTACATACCTTTGAACTATTTGCTTCAAACAATAAAGTTTGAACCTAATCTACACGGTGGAAGTCAGGGTGAGCCGGAGCAAATTACCATTCAAATTACAATTGTGTTGTGGGTTTCAACCAATCACAAGCAGGTGGTGTAGGAGAAACTCACTTGAGCTCTCATGGCAGAGAAAGATTGCTTTGAAACAAAAAAAAACCAGAAAACGCCAGAGAGACTCAGAGGTCTGTAGAGAGAAAAACAGAGTTAATGTTTTGGGTCCACTGACCACTCATCAGGTGCTTTGAATCCTGTTCACCAGCCGTGTACCAGAATATTATCCTTCAACCAACAGTGCGACAGTGGTTGGATTAACAATAAGGTTTGTTTTGTTTTTTCTACCCAAATAGAATGAAATCATGTTTCGAGCTTTCTTGGGGAGGCAGAGGGGAGAAAAGAACTCTAATTATCAAATTTACATAACACTATTTTATTTGTATGCAAGGCAATTCTCCTTCAAGCCTGTGAAGTGTGAAACAAAAGGATGATTGTGACCTGTGTTGATATTTTGTGGTTTCTATTCCCCCCCTGGAGAGAGGGTGCAGTGAAGTGAACCACAATCTCGCACATCAGCGCTTCCAACTGAAACTAAACATGACAGATTTACAAATGTGCAGTCTGTTCAATTTATTATTTAATGCTTTCAATAAATATTTGCATGACCTGACACTGGGGAAGCTTTCTAATAATTCACAGGACCCTGCATGACAAATTGTGTAGCATTAGACTCTCAAATCAGGGGCGCATTCTCTAATTCAGTCTCGTTTATTTATGCACATGCATGCACTGTATATATTTTCTGCTTTTATTATGCTATTGCATTTTAATTAGCAGTGTTTCATAAGTATTCAGTGGCATGAAAGCACATTTTTATCACTGAAAATAATTGTGCCGTGATTTCAAAATGCGCTGGGGCCATGGAAGAGTTTTCATAGACAGTTCAACAGGCTAAGGTGAAGTATTACTGTTAATTCTTAATTTACAAATGGTTTCTTACACAAAGCCTTTTTTTAAAAATAGAACCCCACAGTGCGGAAACAGGCCAGTGGGTCCACACCAACTCTCCAAGAGAATCCCACCCAGACTCACCCTATATTTCCTGTGGCTAACTTACATATCCCTGGACACTTTAGAATGGCCAATCCACCTAACCTGCATGTCTTTGGGGGGAAACTGGAACACCTAGAGGAAACCCACAGGTGGCAGAGGGTGGAATTGAACCGAGGTCCCTAGTGCTGTGAGGCGACAGTGCTAACCACTGAGCCACCGTGCTGCCTCCTTTCAAGATGGACGTAAGTGTTTGAAATGCTCGGGATGAAGTTGGGTGGAAATGTGAAATGGATGATAGCAACAGATGCCCATCTACAGCCACTTTCTTGGTGCCCCTTGTGTGTGTTCTACTCTCAGGGTTCTACCTCAGCTCTGGTTAAAGCTTATTGACCTTTGAAATATTAGCTCTGTTTCTCTCCACAGAAGCTGTCTGACCTGTTGATTCTTTGAGCCCTTTTCTGATCTTATTTCATATTTCCAGTCTCTGCAGTAATCTGCATTTGGATTTTCTAACCCTCCCTCACTGTTAAGCGTATAAGTCCTGCCCTAATTTGCCTTTCCAAAATACAGAACCTCACATTAATCTCCATCTGCCACTCTGTGGTCCATTTGCCCATCAGATCAAGATTTTATTGTACTCTTAGATGACCTTCCTCATTTTTGACCATACCAGCAGTTTTGGTGTCATCCACAAACGTACTAACAATATCTGCGAGATTCTCAACCAAATCATTGATATAAATAATGAAAAACAACCCTCTACCACCGCCCTCTCTCTCCTACCTTCAAGCTAATTTATATTCACTTGACTATCTCTTTTTGGATTCCATGTGACCTAACCTTACCAACCAGTTTACCATGTAGGATCTTGCTAAAGTCACGTAGACAACATCTACCACACGACCTTCATCTATTTTCTTCCTAACTACTTCAAAAAAACTCAATCAACATTAGCCACCCTCCAGTTTTCACCCAAAGCTGTCGATGGTACAAATATCTCTGCCACGGACCCACAATGTCTACCCTAACTTCCCACAGTGTCTGGGATATACTTGCTGAGTTCCTGGGATTTATCTACCTTAATGTATTTTAAAACTTCCAGCGTCTCCTCTTCTATAATGTGGGTTCTTCTCAAGATATCATTATGTATTCCCCAAGTTGCCTCGCTACCATTTCTTTCTCCACAGTAAATACTGACATGAGATATTTGTTTAGGATCTCCTGTGGTTCCAGAAATAGACAGCCTTGCTGATCTTGAAGGGGGCCTATTCTCTCCCGAGTTACTCCTTCGTCCTTAGTGTACTTATAGAATCTCTCAGGCTTCTCCTAAAGTTGCACCACTGAAACCTTGCAGTGTCAACTACTTGAGAGACCTGGAAGTTAAGATCATGAGCCAAAACCTCCCAAGGCATCCTCATACCTTCCCACAATGCACTGCCATGAACTTACCAAGTGTCTTAAAACTCAACAATTTTATTAACAACACGAATGCTAATTAGAGTCATAGAGTCACAGAGATGTACAGCATAGAAACAGACCCTTCGGTCCAACCTGTCCATGCCGACCAGATATCTCAACCCAATCTAGTCCCACCTGCCAGCACCCAACCCATATCCCTCCAAACCCTTCCTATTCATATACCCATCCAAATGCCTCTTAAATTTGCAATTGTACCAGCCTCCATCATTTCCTCTGGCATGCAGGTTAGGTGAATTGGCCATGTTAAATTGTCCATAGTGTTAGGTGCAGGGGTAAATGTAGGGGAAAGGGTCTGGGTGGGTGGCTCTTTGGAGGATCGGTGTGGACTAGTTGGGCCGAAGGACCTGTTTCCACACTGTAGGGAATCTAATCTAATCTAATTCTAAATCTAATCTATGCCCGCTAGTTCTGGACTCCCCCACCCCAGAGAAAATACTTTGCCTATTAATCCTATCCATGCCCCTCATAATTTTATAAACCTCTATAAGGTCACCCCTCAGCCTCTGACGCTCCAGGGAAAACAGCCCCAGCCTGTTCAGCCTCTCCCTGTAGCTCAGACCCTCCAACCCTGGCAACATCCTTGTAAATCTTTTCTGAACCCTTTCAAGTTTC
>NC_057730.1:55503360-55505134 GCF_004010195.1 Chiloscyllium plagiosum | reverse complement strand
AAAATGCAGCACCTCGCATTTATCTGAATTAAACTCCATCTGCCACTTCTCAGCCCATTGGCCCATCTGGTCAAGATCCTGTTGTAATCTGAGGTAACCCTCTTCACTGTCCACTACACCTCCAATTTTGGTGTCATCTGCAAACTTACTAACACTACCTCTTATGCTCGCATCCAAATCATTTATGAAAATGTCAAAAAGTAGTGGACCCAGCACCAATCCTTGTGGCACTCCACTGGTCACAGGCCTCCAGTCTGAAAAACAACCCTCCACCACCACCCTCTGTCTTCTACCTTTGAACCAGTTCTGTATCCAAATGGCTAGTTCTCTCTGTATTCCATGAGATCTAACGTTGCTAACCAGTCTCCCATGAGGTCTAACCTTGTCGAATGCCTTACTGAAGTCCAAATAGATCACATCTACTGCTCTGCCCTCATCAATCCTCTTTGGTACTTCTTCAACAAACTCAATCAAGTTTATGAGACATGATTTCCCACACACAAAGCCATGTTGACTATCCTGAATCAGTCCTTGCCTTTCCAAATACATGTACATCCTGTCCCTCAGGATTCCCTCCAACAACTTGCCCACCACCGTGTCAGGCTCACTGGTCTACAGTTCCCAGGCTGCACTACGTTTGCCAACCTCCAGTCTTCCGGCACCTTACCTGTGACTATTGATGATACAAATATCTCATCAAGAGGCCCAGCAAGCACTTCTCCTGCTTCCCACAGAGTTCACGGGTACACCTGATCAGGTCCTGGGGATTTATCCACCTTTACCCATTTCAAGACATCCAGCACTTCCTCCTCTGTAATCTGGACATTTTGCAAGGTGTCACCATCTTTTTCCCTACAATCTATTTCTTCCATATCCTTTTCCACAGTAAATACTGATGCAAAAAACTCGTTTAGTATCTCCCCCATTCTCTGCGGCTTCACACAAAGGCCACCTTGCTGATCTTTGAGGGGCCTATTTTCTCCTTAGTTACCCTTTTGTCCTTAATGTATTTGTAACAACCCTTTGAATTCTCCTTAACCCTATTTGCCAAAGCTAACTAATGTCCCCTGTTTGCCCTCCTGATTTCCCTCTGAAGTGTACTCCTACTGCCTTTATCCTCTTCTAAAGGATTCACTCGATCTATCCTGTCTGTACCTGACATCTGCTTCCTTCTTTTTCTTAACCAAACCCTCAATTTCTTTAATCATCCAGCATTCCCTATACCTACCAGCCTTCCCTTTCACCCTGACAGGAATATACTTTATCTGGATTCTTGTTATCTCATTTCTGAAGGCTTCCCATTTTCCAGCCATCCCTTTACCTACGCACATCTGCCCCCAATCAGCTTTCGAAAATTCTTGCCTAATACTGTCAAAATTGGCCTTTCTCCAATTTAGAACTCAACTTTTACATCTGGTCTATCTTTTTCCATCACTATTTTAAATCTAATAGAATTATGGTCGCTGGCCCCAAAGTGCTGCCCCACTGACACCTCAGTCACCTGTCCTGCCTTATTTCCCAAGAGTAGGTCAAGTTTTGCACCTTCTCTAGTAGGTACATCCACATACTGAATCAGAAAATTGTCTTGTACACACTTAACAAATTCCTCTCCATCTAAACCTTTAACACTATGGCAGTCCCAGTCGATGTTTGGAAAGTTAAAATCCCCTACCATAACCACCCTATTATTCTTACAGATAGCTGAGATCTCCTTACAAATTTGTTTCTCAATTTCCCTCTGACTATTAGAGGGTCTATAATACAATCCCAATAA
>NC_057730.1:55501219-55502702 GCF_004010195.1 Chiloscyllium plagiosum | reverse complement strand
GTGGTTAGCACTGCTGCCTCACAGCACCAGAGACCCGGGTTCAATTCCTGCCTCAGGCGACTCTCTGTGTGGGGTTTGCACATTCTCCCCGTGTCTGCGTGGGTTTCCTCCGGGTGCTTTGGTTTCCTCCCACAGTCCAAAAGTGTGCAGGTTAGGTGAATTGGCCATGCTAAATTGCCCATAGTGTTAGGTGAAGGGGTAAATGTAGGGGAATGGATCTGGGTGGGTTGCGCTTCGACAGGTCGGTGTGGACTTGTTGGGCCGAAGGGCCTTTTTCCCCACTGTAAGTAATCTAATCTAATCAGAAACTTGGCTGTTCATGCAATGTTCTCCTGAGACTCCATCACCCCCTACATTTTCAAAAACAGCATACCTGTTTGAAATGGGTATAGCCTCAAATGACTCCTGCACTAGCTGCCTACCTCTCTTATCTTTCCTGGTGTTAACCCATCTATGTGACTGTATCTGAGACTTTCCCCCCTTCCTGTAACTGCCATCCATAACATACTGTTCCTGTTGCAAATTCCTCATTGCTTCTAACTGTCTCTTCAACCGATCCATTCGATCTGATAAGATTTGCAACCAATAGCATTTATGGCAGATATAATCCACAGTAACCCTTAAACTCTCTCTAAACTCACATATCTGACAAGAAGCACATATCACTCTACTAAAGACCATTCTTCACAATCTACAGACCCAGAAAATAACACCGTCTTATTCCTCTACAAACACTGCCCCAAGTTAAATTACTAGTTATGATTTATATTTTAAGTTTAATCAAGAGACATCTCCAAAAGCATATAATCAAGAAAAAACCCACTCTACTCACTACTGCAGACTTTCTGTTGGACACACTTAAAACAATGATTAACTTATCTGACTCTGTGCTGTGAACTTCACTTATCAGTTCCTCCAAGATCAGTTGTGAATTTCACTGTTCGTTAATTTTCCCAGATGTACTCCGATGTCCAGCAATATATGAATTCAAACAGCAAAGGCAGTAACTGTGCAGGTTCTCTCTCTCTCTCTCTCCTGCACAGTGCAGGAGAGAGAGAGAGAGAGAACCATGTGCTGCCTTTGTCTGCTCTTCTCCCTTTTAAAACTGCTGTTGTTTTGACTTTTTTTTTCCAAAGTTCCAAAACAATGCAACAGCATATAAAACAGTAACTGCTGCTCCTGGAATTCGAGGAAATCACTTCCAACACCTAAAATATCTCAAAAAAGGAGCAGCTGTTACGGCCAGAAATTTTTCCCATCCTCCATCTTGGATTACCCAGAATCATTATTAATTAACAATATCCTGGATTAGTGGTGCTGGAAGAGCACAGCTGTTCAGGCAGCATCCGAGGAGCAGTAAAATCGACATTTCAGGCAAAAGCCCTTCATCAGGAATAAAGGCAGTGAGCCTGAAGCGTGGAGAGATAAGCTAGAGGAGGGTGGAGGTGGGGAGAAAGTAGCATAGAGTACAATAGGTGAGTCG
>NC_057730.1:55462615-55499558 GCF_004010195.1 Chiloscyllium plagiosum | reverse complement strand
TCAATGCCATTAGCAGAACTGAATTCCTCAGTATTGACTGATAACCTGGAGGTTACCATTGAACAGAAACTGAAATGGGCTAGTCACATAAATACATGGATACAAGACCAAGTCAGATGTTGGAAATCCTGCAATGAGTGACTCTTCTCCTGACTCTCCAAAGCCTGCAGTCTTCTTCTTGCCCTCTCCGCCTCCACCCTACTCCGACCTATCACCTTCACCTTGACCTCTTTCCACCTATCACATTTCCAACGCCCCTCCTCCAAGTCCCTCCTCCCTACCTTTTATCTTCTCCTGCTGAACACTCTCTGCTCATTCCTGAAGAAGGGCATGTGCCTGAAACGTCGAATCTTCTGTTCCCTAGATGCTGCCTGACCTGCTGTGCTGTTCCAGCAATAAAGTTTCAGCTGGGAAGAGGTGTAATCCAGGTAGCTGTGGGAGTCGGTGGGTTTGTAAAAAATGTCAGTGTCAGCCTTCGTATTTACACAAGTAATGCTTTACATTCAGATATTTACACATGACTCCTATTTTCTACATTGAACAATGAATCATTTAAGTTTGCCATCACCTGCTGATTGTTTACCATCCTGAGTCCAGGAATACCACAGGTTCACATCAGAACTAACACAAAATTACAATTCTTGCACTCAACTTTGCACAGTTTTCCCAGACTACACAAGTTGCACAAATCCACACATCACCTGCAGAATTCCCATTTCCTTTCAGGCTGCATCCTCTCCGTCTTAATAGCCTTCGTTGAAAGTAAGCAACGCTTTGAGGAGACTTAAAAGAGATGGGCAGTGATTAGGAGAGCAGGGGAGGTGATGTGAAATGTATGCAGAGTGTACGAGATAACTGACCCTGCTGTTAGTTTTCCCTGCACATTTTCCAACAGGCAACAGAGCCACATACAGTTGTCTTAGAAACAAAAACAGAAATTACTGGAAAAGCTCAGCAGTGAAGAGAGATCAGATTTAACGTTTTGGGTCTGGTCACCGGTTAATTCTGCTTTTCTTCACAGGTGCTGCCAGACCTACTGAGCTTTCTCAGCAATTTCTGTGTTTGTTTCTGATTTATACAGCATCCGCAGTGCTTTCGGTTTTTATACAGTCTGGACTTTTGACTCGCTTCCTCAGCAGCCTTTCTGCATCTCTGATGTAAAGGTCACCAACATCAATCTGGTGTTGATGGCATTTGCAGCTTAATGTTTTGCTAAAAATGTGTTACCCCTAGTTGTAAAAAGGAATAAAGCATCTTAAAATAAAATGTATAACCCCAGCTCAAAAATCTTGCTTTCCTCAACCTTAAACTAGGTGTCAGAAAAGATTATTAAATATGTTGGAAAGTGTGCAAAGAAAACCAACAACAGGGTCAGTTATCTCATACGTTCTGTAACATTTCACATCACCTCCTCTGCAAGACTGGGTATAGATCGTCAGTTTGGATTCAAGCTTTCAGCCCTTCTATTGTCACATCTGCAGGAGATTCATCAAAAGTGAAAGCTGAGGGGAAATCTTTGAAGCTGCTTTATTGATAATTTCCTTTTAAAATTCAGAGCCAATTATCTGACTTTTCCATCTGATGTTGAATCAATCTGCTCTTCTTTAAAGCAGAATTTCACAAGCCTATTTGAAGAAATCCGATGAAATTACAAAGGGTTTTATGATCAATGGTTCAGGAATAACTAAAACCACCAGCTACTTTGAAACTGAAGACTCAACCAAGAGATATTTTCATTATAATAACTTTTGTCTGGAATATATTACCATAACATTCGAAAGTGAACATATGCTGCAAAGAAATCTCAAAATTTATTAAAATTTAACTTTCCAGCTATTTATAAGCACACAGCAGTGCAGCATGAGACAAATAATTGATTTTCTGGATTGTTCAATGTAAGTTATTTTGTTCTTTTCTATGTCAACTGCAGAGTTGTGAGGTTATGGTGAGGTGAACATCATAGTTTAATATATAATTTAAGCACTGAGCTTTCATTTGAAACAACTCAGTACATTTTTCCCCAGCCACCCCTCCAGGATAAACCAGAAAACTCACGATAATCTATCGAAAGGATCATTTTGGTAATTTTTTTTATTTTCAGTTCGTGAGATGTGAGTGTTGCTGGCTCAGCCCAGAATTTATTGCCCATCCTTAACTGCTCTTGCATGAAATGGCTTGCTCGGACCATTTCAGAGGGCAGTTGTGAGTCAAACACATTGTTGTGGGTCAGGAGTCACATGTAGGCCAGATCGGGTGAGGACGGCAGATTTCCTTCCCCAAGAGACGTGAGTGAATGAAATGGATTTTGGTGGTTCATTATGGACAGAGCACTGGATGTGGTCAAACAAGTGACACTTGCAACATCATTCTGTCTCATTATCTGTCTGGATGCACTGGACTCCTAGGCCTGAGTGTGGCAGTGCCTTCCAGAACAGAGACCGATCACTGTGCGTGGAACCTTGCAGCAGCTGTGTGCACATGCAGCCCCGAAACATTCAGGGAACGTTGCTCATCGGACCCAGAACGGAAAGTTAACTGTTAGGTGGGATTCTGGGATTGGACATACTTGCTGCAAAAGCTTAGGTGCCCTAATAGCTGCACTAACAACCAATCAGCAACCATCACACAAGCCCCTCACATGGCTGCTAAAAGCAACTTACAGTCTCCCCAAACAAAATGAAAATGTTCGCACTCCGTGCCCTTTTACAATTCTATGGGAGCTTGGGAAAAGCCAATAATTGCAATTCCATAGCCAGTTAGAATTAATGATCCAACCAATCAGCACTCTTTTCCTCTACAGTATAAATTTGGACAAAGTTAAAAATCACACAACACCAGGTTATAGTCCAAGCTCTGAAAGCTAGTGCTTCCAAATAAACCTGTTGGACTATAACCTGGTGTTGTGTGCTGTTTAACTTTGTCCACCCCAGTCCAACACCAGCATCTCCACATCATGTATACATTGTGGTGATCATTTTAAGTTTGGCATTCTTGTGCTTGTCCTGATGAGTGGAAGATGAACAGCCTTACAGCAGCAAGTCTCTTGGTTCAGCAGGATTAAAGGGGAAGTGAATGACTCCAGTGTCCAGCAGAATGGATCAGACATTACAGTGAGCATGGAACTAGCTCATAAATGTCACATGTGCATTGGCAGTAAGCATTCTGTTATTTTTTACTCATTCACAGGATATGGGCATTGCCCATGCCTAACTGCCATTGAGTACATGCTGTGATCCCTTCAGCATTAACCTGAGCTCTTTCTGATGTAGAATTGTGAGGATAATTCTTTCTCAAAATTTTGGATAAACTTTTGGTACAATTAACATTTGCATGAGGAAGTTTGCCTCCTTAGCCCCTTCCAAACCCACAATGACTTCCATCTAGAAGGCCAAGGGCAGCAAACACATGGGAATACCAGCCCCTGCAAGTTCCCCTCCGAGCCACTCACTATCCTGACTTTGACAATCTACCTAACCTACACATCTCTGGACTGTGGGAGGAAACTGGAACAAACACATGCAGACATGGGGAAAATGTGCAAACTCCATAAAGACAATCGCCCAAGGTTGGAATCGAACCCAGGACCCTGGTGCCATGAGGCAGTAGTGCTAACCATTGAGCCACCATGCAGTCCCAAAGGTAGTGGTGAGCTGCCTTCTTGAACCGTTGCGGTCCATGTGCTGCAGGTTGAACCACAAAGCCCTTGGGGAGGGAATTCCAGGATTCTGACCCAAATAACAGTGCAGGAAGTCGATATATTTCTGTGATTTGGAGACCTGTTGAAGGAGCAGCGCTCTGAAAGCTAGTGCTTCCAATTAAACCTGTTGGACTATAACCTGGTGTTGTATGATTTTTAACGATATATTGCCAAGTCAGGATGGTGAGTGGTTTGGAGGAGAACTTGGAGGCGATCCTGTTGATGGTAAAGGTCATGGATTTGGGAGGTTAATGTTGGAGGAATCTTGGTTAGTTGCTGAATTGCATCTTGTAGATGGTACACACTGCTACCTCTCTGTGTCAGCAATGGAGGGGGTGAAATAAAAAACACAAATGTGTTAGAGAAACTCAGTAGGTCTGGCAGCATCTGTGGAGAGAGAAACAGAGTTTACTTTTTGACCCTTTACGAGAGCTGATGGTAGCTAGGAAGCGATAGAACTTTTTCTGATGACAAGGGTTGGTGGGGATAGGAGTGGGTGGATAGGTGGAGACAGAGGCCAGAGAGAGAGAGAAAGAAGTTAAGCAGATAAAGGGATGGCTGGTAGGAAGCAAAGCTGATAAAGGTGACCATAAGTGGACGATAAAGGGTTAACCCTCCTTAAAGTAGCCCGTGTCATGGCAGGGCCTGGTGTGTGGGGGTTGGGGTAAGGACATGGGAGATGTTCTGATTCTAAAATTCAGGATCAGTCCCATACCCCAAACATCTTCTCTCCCTTGACAGAGTGGATGGTGACTCACTGATACCTGGAGGCTGGAATGAAAATTATAACCTTGAATAAAAAGGAGGCTCCGCCCTTTGGGAGAAACCTGGAGATCCGCGCAGGAACGGACAAGGTTGGAGATACAGTGTCAATAAGAAGTTGGTAATGCTCACTATAGCTAATCTCAGCTTCTTCAAGGCTTTGCATTGCCCTTACATTAAACAATACCTCCTTATCACAGGATGGAGGGATGGGGGGTGGAGGTTGGAGGGTGGAGGGTTGGAGGGTGGAGGGATGGAGGAACGGAGGGGAGGGGTAGTGGGATGGAAGGGTGGAGGGATGGAGGGTGGGAAAATGGATAGAAGGATGGTAGTAACAGAGAGAAGGAGAGGTCAATGACCATCTCCTCTATGAGGACGGACCCAATGATTCCTCCTCATCACCACTGCGTCACATGTTCCTATGAACTTACATTCAATTCAGTTGCAACCTTTGCCCATGTGACTGCATGATGAGGTTAAATTGGTTACATAGTTCGACAAAGATAACTAACGCTCACTTCCCATCGAAATTTCTAATTTGGATTCCAAATAAAAAAACTTGCATCTATCGCTAAAATTCCAAAAGGCCAACTGCACAAAAAAAATCTGCCTCCTGTTTGGTTTCAGGAACCCCAGCCAAATTTATATTATACATCCAATACAGATTGCATGGATAACAAGGTTATCAACAAAATAGATTTCAGACATCAAACTTTCTTATACAATGATATAAATAACTCACCACGAGCGGTCAAAACTGATCCCAGTTTACGTTTTCATGTTCAAAATTCAATAGCCACTTTAAAAGCATTTAATTCAGCAATTCTCTTCAAACTGCTTGCATCTTCTCCCCCCGGGACCAGGTATACCTCAGCAGACACCAGAGAGTCATACATTTGTCCTTGCTCTTGGATGGAAAAGTACATCATCGATTGAAGGATGTTAGCACATAATAATAAAATGAACAGATCAATTTTCACTGAGGCATCCCATCAGCACAGTTGCATTTTGCCAAGTGTACAGGAGAACACGAGCAATATACAAAGTCCACCCAGTGTGCAAAATATTATAGGAATAAAGAAAATAGTGGCAGGAGTAAGCCATTCGGCCCTTCGAACCTCTTCCACCATTCCACCATATTGCAGTTGTATAAGACTCTGGTGCGGCCGCATCTGGAGTATTGTGTGCAGTTTTGGTCGCCATACTATAGGAAGGATGTGGAGGCACTGGAACGGGTGCAGAGGAGGTTTACCAGGATGTTGCCTGGTATGTTAGGAAGATCGTATGAGGAAAGGCTGAGGCACTTGGGGCTGTTTTCATTGGAGAAAAGAAGGTTTAGGGGTGACTTGATAGAGGTGTACAAGATGATTAGGGGCTTAGATAGGGTTGACCATGAGAACCTTTTTCCACGTATGGAGTCAGCTATTACGAGGGGGCATAGCTTTAAATTAAGGGGTGGTAGGTATAGGACAGATGTTAGGGGTAGGTTCTTTACTCAGCGAGTCGTGAGTTCATGGAATGCCCTGCCAGTAGCAGTGGTGGACTCTCCCTCTTTATGGGCATTTAAACAGGCATTGGATAGGCATATGGAGGATAGTGGGCTAGTGTAGGTTAGGTGGGCTTGGATCGGCGCAACATCGAGGGCCAAAGGGCCTGTACTGCGCTGTATTTTTCTATGTTCATCATGAACTTGCTTAATTCCATACTTCAGCTCTCTCTCCCTGATTCCCTTGATCTCTTTAGCCTCTAGAAATCCAAACTTTCCTTTTTTAAAAATAAAATACCATGATCATGTGTTCACTAGAGTTTAGAGTTTGAGAGGTGACCATGCGTAAAACTTCTAACAGCGCTGTCCAGACTCATTGCAGGGAGGATGTTTGTCTTTATTAAGGACAGAGTCTCAGGATGCGGGGTAGACCATTTTGGACTGAGATGGGGAAACATTACTTCACTCGGAGGGTAGTGAATCTGTAGAATTCTCCACCACAAGAGAGGAGAAGACACTGAATGTATTCAAGAAATTTAGATTTAAAGGCATCGAAGAGTGTGGGGAGAAGTTACAACTATGACCCTATTGAGTGGCAGAACAGGTTGGGGTTCCTATTCCATCTCCTAACTTCTATATTTAGGAAGCTTACAGCTGTTAAAATGATCTGGTTTCATTTCGGTGGCCATTCGGTCTCTCCATACCGCTCTGCCATTTAATACTATCTGATTGCTCGGCATTCCTGCCCGAACCCAATAACCTTTCACCTCTTTCCCCCCATTTGTTTAGCAAGAATCTATCCACTTCTGCTTCAAAAATATTCAAAGACTGCACTCCCATCAGGCAAGTCATCAGGAACCGACATTTACAGGTGAGTACAAATACAGTGGTTTCAAAATGAATAGACTCTGAATGTCCATCATTGCAGTGTTCACTTTGTTTTCAACAATAGGCCAGATTAGATTAGATTACATTACAGTGTGAGGCCCTTCGGCCCAACAAGTCCACACCGACCAGCTGAAGCGCAACCCACCCATACCCTTACATTTACCCCTTACCTAACACTACGGGCAATTTAGCATGGCCAATTCACCTGACCTGTACATCTTTGTGACTGTGGGAGGAAACCGGAGCACCCGGAGGAAACCCACGCAGACACAGGGAGAACGTGCAAACTCCACACAGTCAGTCGCCTGAGGCGGGAATTGAACCCGGGTCTCTGGCGCTGTGAGGCAGCAGTGAGGCAGCACTATGCCACCGTGCCGCCCACTATCTGGCTTGATAGACCAGAAGTTTGACTTTTGTTAATTTATCCACTGTAGGGTTCAGTCACTGAGCATAGTTGCAAAAATTTATCAATGTACTTTTAACAAAATAACAGGTTCACAAGTGCACAATCCTTTATCCGAAATGCTCGGGGATCAGCTGTTTTTCAGAATTCAGAATTTTTCAAATTTCAGAATAAGTGACAGTGAAACTTTAGAAAATCTTACCAGAGTAGCAGACTCACTGAGTAAACAGGGCCTTGGAGACAGAATGGAGGCCTGCCAGTGCTAGGCCACCCCCCACCCCCCCATGTCACATCTGAGTGACACGCATCGAGTGGGTGTCGACTTGGGTTAATTGTTTGCATGCCAAACAACCTTGTGAATGAGAAAAACACTTCACTAAAAAACCTTCGGACTTTGAAGATTTTCGGATTTTGGATAAAGGGTTGTCTACCTTTACCACGTAAACGAAATGAAGTATATCACACTATACAAGAATTATTTGAAACAGATTCATTATAAATATCAGAAAGAAAAATGCAATCCTTTGAACCCGAGCAATAACCATACAGATACTCAACCCCTGTTAGAGTTACCTTTCTCTCTCCATGCTGAAGCATCATGTTCAGTCAGTATTACTGCAATTGGTTTCAGGAGCTTTCTACTGACTGACTTTGAAACACTTTCAAAGAAAACCCATGAGTTTTCCCTACAGTCAGCTTCCTGCAGATTTCTGTCCAGTCTTATTATGAGCTTGGGATAGAGAGGGCAGAGGGGAAAGGGGGACAGGGAAACATGGGTTGGAGAGAAGGAGAATGGGGAGAAGGGGATAAGAAGAGGGGCAGGAGGAGAAGGGAGTGGGGAGAAGGCACAAAGAAAGGGAGAATGAGGAAAGAGGGAAAATGAAGGACGGGAGAGTGGGAGAGGGGAATTTGGAGAAAGGAATGATAAGAAGGGGATAAGGAGAGAGAGAAAAGAGACAGTGGGGTTGGGGAGGGGGTTTGTGTTTGCTGGTGTAGTGGTTAGCAGATATGGTGGGGAGGATGGCAGGAAGACTGAATAGAGACCTTCCCTCACAATCCCTTCACCATTACCAATGTCCAATGCAAAAGATACAGAAACCTGAACACATGCACCAGCAGGTTCAGGAACAGCTTCTTCCCGAATGGACTCTCTAGCTTCAAATAATGCTGATTTTGCTAACGTTGATCTTAACTAGCACACACCCTGTACAATGTAACCAGTATGCCTCTGTCTAAGTCTCCTTGCTTATTATGATCTGCTGTACTGCTTGTAAACAAAGCTTTTCACTGTACTTCAGTACACGTGATAATCAATCAATCAATCAATCAACATCAATGAGAGGGATCAGAAATTCAAATCATCGATTACATTTATCCAGACATACCACTGCTGAGAAATATAAAGGTTATGGAAGAACATCAGGAGAAAGCGAGGACTGCAGATTCTGGAGGTCAGAGTCGAGAGTGTGGTGCTGGCAAAGCACAGCAGGTCAGGTAGCGACCGAGGAGCAGGAGGGTCAATGTTTCGGGCATAATCCCTTCATCAGGAAGAACATCAGACAAGCAAAGGCTCCAACCACACAGCCAAGGCTCTTTGATATTTTTAGAACCAAAGCCAAGTGTCCACGATTGCATTGCCTGTGGGAGCTGTGTAATCCATTGACAAATCCATTAAATGATGCACAAACCGCTTGGGTCTTGTTACCAAATTGGTCAATGTTCCCAGAGCTAAACCTGATCGTTTCAGACAATACCACACCCAGGGTAGCTTTAAAGGTACATACACGTGAGATATACCAGCAAATGCTGAGTTGAACTTTTCATTTCCCAACTTCCCGTTATTAAAGCTAAACAGGCCTTTTTATGTCATTCAACACAGGAACAGCCAGCAACAGGGACCCATGTGTTTGCATCGATTCACAAACCTTAGACTATGCACGAGGAGCAAAATGACCTGTCACTCTCTGCATGAGTTGGATCCATTATGTCTAACTAACAATTCAAACAGAATACAAATTATGGATTAAAATTGAAAAATTTCTGATTTAATTAGAAATATTTATTTCATGTGGTTAAAACAAGCTTGATTTGCTTTGCAAATGAGAAATACTCAGCTATTATATACCCTGTGGATGACTCTTCCAATACTTGACTTTGTATGAATTAGGAATTTAAATAATAAGGAATATGGAATTATGTGAAAATAGCTCTTCAAAAGAAGCATTGTAAATTATTGTTGAACGTGAAATTTGATCCTGCTTTTCAGTTTTAAGGAAACAATGCTACATATGAAATTATTATACAGACTAAATGATGGCAGCAATAGTGAACTATGCAGTTTGCATACAAACACATAAAAAAGCAGCTGAGATTCAGAGTGATGTTCCAAGTTATATTGCTATGATTAGAATGGCAAATCTATTTAGATTAGATTCCCTACAGTGTGGAAACAGGCCCTTCGGCCCAACAAGTCCACACCGACCCTCCAAAGAGAAACCCACCTAGACCCATTCTCCTACATTCACCCCTGACTAATGCACCTAACACTATGGGCAATTTTAGCATGGCCAATTCACCTAACCTGCATATCTTTGGACTGTGGGAGGAAACCGGAGCACCCGGAGGAAACCCACTGAAAATTACTTTTAAATTGCTTTACTTACTTTTGTCGAAATAAGTTTTCCCAATGAAAGACTCCTGTCATTTCATTGTTCTCCTAACTTTGAGATTAGGCACTTTTCATGCCCAACATTTGACACTGAGAGAGTCATAGAGATGTACAGCACAGAAAAAACCCTTTGGTCCAACCCATCCATGCCGACCAGATATCCCGACCCAATCTAGTCCCACCTGCCAGCACCCGGCCCATATCCCTCCAAACCCTTCCTATTCATATACCCATCAAAATGTCTTTTAAATGTTGCAATTGTACCAGCCTCCACCACATCCTCCGGCAGCTCACTCCATACCCGTACCACCCTCTGGTGCCCGTTGCCCGTTAGGTCCCTTTTGTATCTTTCCCCCCTCACCCTAAACCTATGCCCTCTAGTTCTGGACTCCCCCACCCCAGGGAAATGACCTTGTCTATTTACCCTAGGCCAGATGCTGGCAGGTGGGACTAGATTGTTAAAAATCACACAACACCAGGTTATAGTCCAACAGGTTTATTTGGAAGCACACTAGCTTTTAGTTGTGACCACAATCACCTGATGAAGGAGCGTCGCTCCGAAAGCTAGTGTGCTTCCAATTAAACCTGTTGGACTGTAACCTGGTGTTGTGTGATTTTTAACATTGTACACCCCAGTCCAACACTGGCATCTCCAAATCGGGACTAGATTGGGTTGGGATACCTGGTCGGCATGGACGAGTTGGACCAAGAGGTCTGTTTCCCTGCTGTACATCTCTATGACTCTATGACTATGCCCCTCATGATTTTATAAACCTCTATAAGGTCACCCCTCAGCCTCTAATGCTCCGGGGAAACATTCAGCCTCTCCCTATAGCTCAAACCCTCCAACCCTGGCAACATCCTTGTAAATCTTTTCTGAACCCTTTCAAGTTTCACAACATCTGCCTGATAGGAAGATTTTTTTTATAATAAACTACACATGTAGTATCAATGCATTCTATTTCTTTAAAAAAAATCATTTATATAACACCTTTGATGACCACCAGATATCTCAAAGCACTTTATAGACAACAAAATAATTTCTGAAGTTGCTATGGTCCCAGTTGATTTTATTACTGGGCAGGTCAAATCTCAGAGTGAAATCTTTAGATTTGTTTTGGTTTTAACAGCTGGTCTCTCACTGAAACATAAGCATGCCTTCTGTTGATTTTGTATTAACAGTAAAACAGAAGTTTATGAGCCAAAATAAGTTAAAACAAGACAGAGTTAACCAATCTATTTACATGAAACCCAAAGTTAATGATTTTTATCATAATCCCATGAATCCCAAAAACATCCTCCATCCAATACTCAAACTACTCTTGGTCAGAAGTCACACCACACCAGGTTATAATCCAACAGCACTCCAAAAGCTTGTGATTTCAAATAACCCTGTTTGAAAATAATCTGGTGTGGTGTGACTTCTGACTCTGTCCACTCCCGTCCAAAACTGACACCTTCATATCAAAAGTACTTCATATACATTACTCCATATACTGTACTCAAGTACAGAATCCCTTTCTGTAACATCTCAATAGGCATAAATTAACAATGAATTCAACTCTTTGTTGAGAAAATTTGTTAGCCTTTTCCTAGAGCTTAAATATACCTGATCTTAAATATTCTCAGCTTCAAATAACCTCTTCATGGTTTTATCGAAACACCTCTGTTCTGAGATGATCGATAAACTCCTTATTCTTAGCTAATCCAGTATTAACGAATTTAACTCTTCTCCCATTTTCATGAGCTCAGTTGTATACATCCAAGAAATTTAGCAGAAGTGCCCAAAACTGAAACTATAACTGAAAGATCTCTCTCTAAGATGAGAGTGTCCCCTTTAAAAACCAAGTCCGGAAATTTGCAACAACTTTGATGCACAGTTGTTTACCTTACTCAGTCGTTATCATTCCTAATGTGATTAGATTAGATTACTTACAGTGTGGAAACAGGCCCTTCAGCCCAACAAGTCCACACCGACCCGCCGAAGCACAACCTACCCAGACCCATTCCCCTACATTTACCCCTGCACCTGATACTACGGGCAATTTAGCGTGGCCAATTCACCTAATCTGCACATTTTTGGACTGTGGGAGGAAACTGGAGCACCCGGAAGAAACCCATGCAGACACAGGGAGAATGTGCAAACTCCACACAGTCAGTCGCCTGAGGCGGGAATTGAACCCAGGTCTCTGGTGCTGTGAGGCACAGTGCTAACCACTGTGCCACCGTGTGCTCAAAAAAAATATTATTTTTGAAGGCTACCCCACACAAACTACTTTAAAAGAAATCAGCATGGCTACAGAAATACTTAGTTAATTATTGTCTTCAGACACATAGAAAAACCCATATGCCACTAATTCAAAATCCAAGTTTAAAATAGATGATATTAAAAACATATATAAATTACATGGTCTACAATCACACAGCAGGCATGTTAGCAACAGTTAAGGTGTAGATTGACAGACATATGAACAGAAAGTGAACAGAGGATTAAAATCTATGCATGGGCAATAAGTACCAGGTCTAAATAAGGAATAAGAATTCATGCAGGCTTGGTGGGCTGAAGGGCCTGTTCCTATGCTGTATTATATGGTATTATATAATACAAAGTGTAGCCATTATTGTAATGTAGAAAACATAATTAATTTGCACACAGGAAACTCCCTCAGTAATGAGATCAAAGATTTTTTGTGTGATGTTGATTGAGGGATCAACATTAATGGGGACATTGTTCCTCTTAATGGGCAATATTTCATTATTGAAAAAGAAACTTCCAATCCTATTTATTGGGTTCTAGATGACTCTCTGATGTTGAATTCAAATGGTTTTTACTTTTAAAAGTTTTACTTTTTTGATGAGCCCCAGAACCAATGGGCAAATGAATTGGACCTTTCCTGCAGCAGGACAGAAGTTATCAATGAAGAGATTTTTCTAGTCCCTTCCTAGACTTTACTTCCACAAAGCTCTGGGCAGAACTGGGAGCTCAATACAAAAGCAGACAATTTCTCAACTCTGGTATCTCACTTCAGGTATGTCATCCTGGAGCTGCACTGCTCTATCACCTTGGTCCCTTAGTCAGCATGACTAACTTAATGTCTGGTGCAAGTTGCTGGGGATGTGATGTCTCCAGCTTGGCCAGCATTTATCACACAATCCCAACTGTTCGGAGGGAGCTAATATGGATCTAGAGTGTCATGTAGGTCAGACCAGGTAAGGACAGCAGATTTCCTTTCCTAAAGAGCAACAGTGAACCAGGTGGGTTTCCCTTCCACAAAACCAACACAGTGCAGACGACTGAAAGAAACTGGAAATACTCAGCAGTTACTGTTTCAGGTGAATGGGTCGTTTCCAATAATTTGTATTTTGATTCCATCTGCCTTTAGAAAAGCAGAAACAGAGAAAACAACAGCAGAAGTAAGCCATTAATAGGAGTATTCACATTCATTTATGCATTGTAACAACAGTTTTCCCCACCTTCATAAGCAGTCTCAAGAACAGAGTGTAGGACCTCACTGAGTGACTTCTTTTCTCCTTTCTTAAAGGAGCTACCGAAGGACCCCAGGATCAGATACTCAGTTTCATGTTTCGGAGTCAGCATCCCTTTAAAGAATGCACGCAAGAGATCAAGGTAACAACTGACAAGCTGTGCCATCTTACCAAAGGGAAAAAGGCAGCTACCTGTCGATGGCAAATTTAAAACAAAAGACAGGGCTTTTGAAATTGAACATTCCTTTTTTTCAAAAACACCTGCTTGTTCAAACCGACACCGAACCAATTTTGAACAGCAAATAAAAGGTTCCATTCCGCAAATCAAATGGGTAAAAATTCCAGTGTGGTTGAAAAGAAATGAAGATAAAGAGAAAGTCATGAGGCGGAGGTTTCAGTTGAACACACAACACATGACTACACAGGAAGCTGACAAAGTCAGTTGACCATGAAGAAAAGGACAAATAATTTAATATTCTTATTTGTTCTAGAGTTTGCATCGGGTACTTTTAAAGAAGATGAGCTATCCATACATGTCATTATGTGCCCATCAGCAGAAAGAATAGTTCAACTCATCCATGTAAAATCCTGCTGGCCAGTGAGGACAAAGCAGTAATATGTCTGAAACTGCTCAAATATTACTTTTATTAGCACAATTATATAATTACGACTAGAGGAGGGTAAATGTTTTAATCAATCTGCTCGTATAGAAATACAATACTTACAGAATCCCTATCGGGCAGAGGCAGGCCATCTGGCCCATCAAGTCCACACTGACATCCAAAGAGCATCCCACTCAGACTCACCCCATCCTCTGCAATCCCACATCCAATCCACCCTGACCTGCACATCTTTGGACTGTGGGAGGAAACTGGAGCACCCGGAGGAAATCCCCACAGACACGGGGAGAACGTGCAAACTCCACACAGACAGTTACCCAAGGCTGGGATTGAACCCAGGGCCCTGGTGATATGAGGCAGCAGTCCTACGCACTGAGCCACCATACCACAT
This sequence comes from Chiloscyllium plagiosum, assembly GCF_004010195.1. Lineage (NCBI taxonomy): Eukaryota > Metazoa > Chordata > Chondrichthyes > Orectolobiformes > Hemiscylliidae > Chiloscyllium > Chiloscyllium plagiosum. Next base: position 55,485,157 of record NC_057730.1, on the reverse strand, counting down.
GATAAATTTGATATGATTTTCTATGTTTCTGCAAAAATGAAATGGAGAAATTATATTTTCTTCTGAAATTCTAGATTTTGTTTTATGAATTTCTTTATGAATATCCTGCTCAATAGTGTTGTAACTATGAGGACAATCCTGGATTTATTTTTGAAATAAGCATTTCTGAAATATACTTTGGTGGTTCATTTCACAATCTGATCTCCCTCATTGAAACCCAAGACACTGTTCCTGAACAGAAATGTCTTAACTCATTCACCAATTAGCATTAATTCCTGGTTGCAAGATATTGTCTTTAATTCAAATGTACTCTCCCCAACCATGGGTCTTATAGAGGTGTCAGTGTTGGACTGGGGTAGACAAACTCATGTGATGAGGGACTAGTGTCTCAGTGGTAAATTCCCTCTGGGCCAGCAAGCTAGGGTTCATTAAACAAAGAACTGGTGATGATGCAGACCGGAAACTAACAAAACCAGTCAGTGTTGGAAAAACTCAGCAGGCCTGGCAGCTGCTTATGGAGAGAGAAACAGTTAGCATTGCAAGTCCTGTGTCTATTGAAGAAGGGTCATTGAACATGAAACGTTAAAACTGTTTTTTTCTCCACAGAGGCTGCCAGACCTGCTGCGTTTCTCCAGCAATTTCTTTATTATATCATATGACAGCAAATAGGAACAGGAATAGGCCACTCAGCCCTTCGAGCCTGCTCTGACATTCAATATGATCATGGCTGACCATCCAGCTCAGTCACCTGCATTAAGGATTTTGTACAGTATGCAAAATTCCTCAACTTACTTGATTTTCAGATCCAGATTGAATGAAAACACGAGTCGAAGAGTGTGGTGCTGGAAAAGCACAGCCAGTCAGCAGTATCCGAAGATTCTCCTGCTCCTCAGACGCTGCCTGACAGGCTGTGCTTTTCCAGCGCCACACTCTTCAACTCTGACCTCCAGCATCTGCAGTCCTCACTTTCTCCTGATACAAAGCGCAGACCAGGTTTCCGTACTGAATAAGAATCACTTCTTCTTAAGTAATTAGACTCTAGCAATGGGTAAAGGGTTTCAAACTATTGGCATACAACACTACTGATTAAAACTCTAATCCCTTTATAAACTCTCCCTTACACACACACAACCACACACACAAACAGATACACATAGACAAAGCCTACACACACACTCACAGAAACAGATATGATGTGGAGGTGCGGTGTTGAACTGGGGTGAGCAAAGTTAAAAATCACACATCGCCAGGTTATAGTCCAACAGATTTATCTGAAAGCACTAGCTTTCAGAGCGCTGCTCCTTTATCAGATAGTTGTCCTGATGAAGGAGCAGTGCTCCAAAAGTGAATATTTTCAAATAAACCTTTTGAACTATAACCTGGTGATGTGTGATTTTTAACTTCACAAACAGATAGGCGCACACACACATACATTTTCCATTTTTAACACTTCTAATTGACCTGATCTTGTCTGGGGAGTGTGGGGGCGATTCCAGAATATCCTCTGCCGTTCAGTGAAAAGATGTTTCTGTTGATTTCAGATTATGCCCCCTGTATCTGGAGCCCCACTGTCAGAGTTAACCAAACAACCATAACCTTCTGATCAGGTCTTAACACCAAACCAATGACTGGCTGCTTCCTTTCAAAACAATTAGGAATCTTAATTATATCATTCAATATCTTCACTTCCACAAAGACAAAGGAACTCTCTGGTTGCTCAAAGACGGTTGATGTCCATTGGCATCCCATTGACTTTTCCCTAAACTAAAAACAAATGTCAGCTTCTTGTAGCTTGAATTCATTTTTATCAAAGGCTATTAATCCTACAACAAAATCACTTTATCCAAATCGGATCAACATCCATCATCCATTCTCTTCACAAATTGGATTTGTGACCTTTCCTCCTGACTTCTGGTATCCAAAGTTAATTATGGTTATGCTCTATCATATGCTTGTCGCTTTACAGATAAATCCAGAAAATAGTCTTCCGGCTGTGATCCCAATAAGATAGGGGGAGTAACACCAGGCAGCAGGGGAGAAAGAAAGTCAATACTTTTGTTATGATTACTGCTGAAAAAGTAGATAGATTGACAGTGAGAAAGCAGATTACCCCTGTACCAAATGATGAATAAATGACAATGACCTTGAACTGCCCACTGTTCACACAGATTAATCTCTGCAAGTGTGAGATTAATAAGACAGGATGTACATTTGACTTTACACACTAGAGCTTTGTACAGCCAGATGGAAATGAACCTGATGAAGTTTCAAGATGCAAACATTTACCTTCAGTCACTACAACCTAAATACATGTAATCTCGATGTAGCTGCTAGTGACAGTATCTTCCTTGGAAAGTTTAATCTCACTGATCTGAGTTTCTTTGATTGTTACAGTACTGCTACATTTAAAACAACATTTATGCAAATTATACAATTGTTGAAGTCTGCATGCAATTCTGAGATAAACAAGCCGGTAGGTAGCTGTCTCATGGTTTTACAATTCTCACTCCCTCGCTCTTTCTGTTATCTCCTGTGCAGCTCAGCAATGCTCTAAGATCTCTGCACTCCTGCACATCACTGCGTCTGATCACTCCACCAAGGGTAACTGCATCTTCAGCTGCCAAGGCTCGGAGTCTGGAACTTACTCGCTGAAGCTCTCTCTCCTTTGTTAAAACTTACCTCTTTAATCTAATGTTCCCGAATTTGTTCCAATAGCTCCTTATGAGACTCAACACCAAATCTTGTTGAACAATCACATTCCTGTGTGCACCTGATCTTGCCTGACTATGTTAAAGTGCACATAGTTATTGTTGCTGGAGTCCTTTGGTTGCGGTTCTGTTGGTGGTAGATTTAGAGATTTTGAACACACTGAACAGCGGCAAAACAGAATTAAAGTGAAGAGGAAACTTGCTTAAAATCTGGTGTTCACCACACGGTTAATACTTACCCTGGGAGGGTTGTCTCACGAGGAGAGGGTGGACAGGCTGGGTTTGTATCCACTGCAGTTTGGAAGAGTCAGATGTGACATGACTGAAACCTCTCAGATACTGAGGTTGACAGGGTGGACATAAAAGTGATGTTTCCCCTTGTGAGAGAATCTAAAACCGGGGTCATGGTTTAAAAATAAGAGGTTATGTGAAATAAGTCCACAGGGGGTGGTATCCCATCACCAAGACCCACATTATTAACACAAGGAGAGGCCCTGACACTGACCCAGCTCCCTCAGAGCCTCCCCCTGACCCTCCTGGTTCTATCTGTCAGCCAGGGTTCCCTGATTGGATCAGGTTAACAGCCCCAATCAGGGAACTCGTACTTTATGAGATCCACCTGGCTGATCTCATTACAAACACTACATCACCCATTAATGAAAGAATAAGGAGAAATCTTGTTCTCACAGCAGATCCTGTGCCTTTGGAATTCTTTACTTTGAAAAGTGTTGGAAGCAGAATCTTTGGTCCCTTTGAAGGCAGAGGTGAATAGATTCTTTCTAAAGAAGGAGATGAAAGGCTGCCGGGGATTAGATCAGATCATCTGTAACCTTAATGAATGGTGGAATAGGAGTGTAACAAACTGATCCTGATCCTAATTTGTTTTCCAGGATGCAGATATAGTGATAAAGGTTATAGAGTCATAGAGATGTACAGCACGGAAACAGACCCTTCGGTCCAACCCGTCCATGCCGATCAGATATCCCAACCCAATCTATTCCCACCTGCCAGCACCCGGCCCATATCCCTCCAAACCCTTCCTATTCATATACCCATCCAAATGCCTCTTAAATGTTGTAATTGTACCAGCCTCCACCACATCCTCTGGCAGCTCATTCCATACACGTACCACCCTCTGTGTGAAACATTTGCCCCTTAGGTCTCTTTTGTATCTTTCCCTGCTAACCCTAAACTTGTAAATCTTTTCTAAATCCTTTCAAGTTTCACAACATCTTTCCAATAAGAAGGAGACCAGAATAGCACGCAATATTCCAACAGTGGCCTAACCAATGTCCTGTACAGTCTCAACATGACCTTCCAACTCCTGTACTCAATCCTCTGACCAATAAAGGAATTATCAATCTTGGAATTCAGATTTTCAAAATAGGGGCACAGGGAGTTTGGTTTCACTTTTCTGATAGTAACTATTTTATAAGAGGTTTGAAAGTCATTTAGGATAGTGATATAAATATATCATTTACAAAAAAAGTACATGATCAAGTTAAGTGACTGACAGGTACCTGTGGTGTTAATTGATGAAATGTTTATACTGCTAAGTTTATGACCGATGGAGAAAATAAACCCAGGGCTGTGAGTGTAGTTTCCACTTAGGTTCAGAGGCATGAAGTTTTCAGGTCAGGAGTATAGTGTCCTCCTAGCAGGAGACGTTAGTTTGTGAGTCAGTTGGTTAGTTGCCAGGGTTGGAAGATTTGAACTATCGGTGAGAGGTTGAATAGGCTGGAGCTGTTTTCCCCAGGGTGGCAGTCCAGAACTAGAGGGCATAGGTTTAGGTGAGAGGGGGAAGATATAAAAGAGACCTAAGGGGTACAATTGCAATATTTAAAAGGTAATTGGATGGGTATATGAATAGGAAAGGTTTGGAGGGATATGGGCCGGGTGCTGGCAGGTGGGACTAGATTGGGTTGGGATATCTGGTTGGCATGGACAAGTTGGACCGAAGGGTCTGTTTCTGTGCTGTACATCTCTACGACGCTATGATAAGTCTCCAAGCTGTGTGAAGTTTTCAAGTTGTCAAAACTGAAATGTGGTTCAGGGCCACAGCGTGAGAAAGAAGTCATGATACTGTCCGGCAGTCCAACAATTGGAAAGAGTCAGTTGAGTAAGAAATTAAAGAGTTAAGATGGGAGTAATTGTGTGGAATTAAGTATCTGTAAAGAATAATACTGTGTCACTTTGATTTGTTGTTTGTATTAAGATCTTTCTATGCTGCCATAGCTATGTATTCAGCTTTCTTTGTTTTTTTTTCTACAAAAAACTTTTGTTCTCATGCTGAGTAACTTTGGCAGTCTCTTGTTCAGTGACCGATCACCACAGTGACCAAATGAAAAATATTACATTTATAAACTGGAACAGGCACAAGCGGCTAATTGGTCTATTCATGTTCTTGTGTTCCTGTGATCTATCAAATCACGTTTCACTCTGGGATCTGATTCTCCCAGGTACCATCAGGTTGGGATCATCACAATACTCATTGGAAAATGTATTCTGCATGACTGAATGACATCTTCCAGAATAGATTCTTAACTTCCATTCAATCAAAGTCAGAACGAAATACAATTGCATCAAGCCATACAGTTCTTATCCACATTTCCGAGCCATGGGCAGGTTAAATGAAGACAGATTTAATCATAGATTGCTCTTTGTGCATCGTGCAGCTATTAGAGTATTAAAGCCCTCACCTTATTGCAGCTGCCCTGTTTGCAACGTTTGCCTGTAAATCTCACTTTATGCCGTTCACTATTTCCATAAGTAGACTTCTGAATTTCTAATCTTGAGATTCAGCCCAAAAGTTTTAAGGTCAAATAATACTACTGTTACTTTCAGTAAAGTTTTAAATTTATCCAATTCTCAAACATTTTAAGACCATCGTCCAAGGTTCGCTTTCTGCCTCTGTTTGCTCCTCTGTTGTGTAAGACAGGAGTGATGATTAAGATCAGTCTGACGTCAGAAAGTCGCAGGAGGTGCAGATAGAATTTTGAACATGGTTGAAAGAATCAATTTCGAGTTGATATTAAGTGAAATCATTTAGCACAAGGTTGAGATCACGCTTAATGAAAAGTCATTTGCAAAACAGTTGGATATTGATTTAGAGGGAGGATGAAAAATTGCAAGTCTTTCAGGATGATTAATCCATGTTTGGCTTAACATTCAACCTTGCCATGTATTTGTTTATGCGCAGTTTACATTTTCCATTTGTTTGGTTGGTCTTAAGCTACTGTGGCAAACTATTTAATATTTAACTATTTAGTAGCCATTAATAAGTTGCAAATCTCTCTCTCTCTTCCTTCCAGCTAATGTGGATGAAGAGCAATAATTATAATGTTAGCAGGTCTGGCAATATCTGTGAAGAGAAATCAGAGTTATGGTTTCATTTGCTAGCAGCCAGATCTGAAATTCTGCTTTCTCTCCACAGACGCTGCCAGAACTGCTGAGCTTTTCCAGCAATTTCTGTTTTTGTTTCTGATTTACAGCATCTGCAGTTCTTTGGGTTTTTAATAATTATAATATGAGAGATAATTGCCTCAGGCCTATTGGAATCTATTTTGGGAATGCCTCCTCTGTAGTTTATTTTCCTTAAGGGCAATTAGGGATGGGCAACAAGTACTGGGCTAGGCAGAGACACCTACATCAAACAAAAGTATATTTTTAAGAACACCATGAGTTGGTAATTGAGTTGGTGTAAGTTCCATGGCGAGCCCAGGCATAAACCAGGAAGTTTTTTTGATTTTTTACGTGTGCAGAGGTATCCATGTTTTGCCTGAGTAAAATACGAGGCTGAGACAAGCCAAGGTGTACACCTCACTTTAGCAGACCCTTTATGTTGCAATGTTGTGAACAAAATGGGTGCAACACAGATATGTAACAAAATCAGAAAGTGCTGAAGAAACTCAGCAGGACTGGCAGAATCCACGGACAGAAAGCAGAGTTAACATTTCGTGTCCAGTGACCCTTCATCAGGACTGGACCCGAAACATGAACTCTGTTTTCTTCCCATGGTTGTTGCCAAAGGGCCTGTTCCTAGGCTGTAAATTTTCTTTGTTCTTTGCTCTTTCTTTAATAGTATCCCTTGGAATCGATCTCATTCTACCATAACATGATAGAATTCACCCTGTATTAGAGAGGGAGAAGCTGGAATCAGGTTTAACAGTTGAGTATAGGTAACTACAAAGACATGAGGGAGGAGCTGGCCAGAAGTGATTGGAAGGGGAGCCGAGCAGGGAAGGTGGTGGAGCAGCGATGGCAGGAGTTTCTGGGAGTAATTCGGGAACACAGCAGAAACTCCACCCCAAGGAAGGAGATACATACCAAGGGAGGACAAGGTAACCATGGCTGACACGGGAAGTCAGGGACAGCATAAAACCAAAAGAAAAAGCCTACAATGTGGTGAGGGTTAGTGGGAAGCCAGAGGATTGGGAAGTCTTTAAAAACCATCTGAAATAACTGAAATAAGCAATAAGGGGAAGAGATGATGAAATATGAAAGTAAGCTAGCTAGTAAAATAAATGAAGATTGCAAGAGTTTCTTAAATACCTAAAAGGTAAGAGGGAGGCAAGAGTGGACATTAGACTACTGGAAAATGATGCTGGAGAAGCAGTAATAGGGAATAAAGAAATGGCAGTGGAACTTTGCATCAGTTTTCACAGTGGAACACATCAGCAGCATACCAGAACTTCAAGAGAGGCGGGGGGGGGAGCGGGGAGTGATGGGCAGAGGTGAGTGTAGTGGCCATCACTAAGGAGAAGGTGCTGGGAAACTGGAAGGTCTGAAGGTGGATCAATCACTCAGACCCGATAGACTACAGCCCAGAGTTCTGAAGGAGATTGCTGAGGAGATTGTAGAGGCATTGGAGTCAGGGAGGCCCAGAGTACTGAGAAATGGCTAATGTGACATTGTTGTTTAAGAACAGAGGAAAGCAAAAGAGAGGAAATTATAGGCTGATTAACCTGACCGCAGTCACTGGTAAGATTGTAGAGTCCGTTCTTAAGGATGAAATTGTGTGGGACTTGGAAATGCAGGGTAAAATAGGACTGAGATAGCACAGCTTCGTCAGGGGGAATCAAGCCTGACAAACCTGTTGGAATTCTGTCAGGAGGTAATGAGCAAGTTAGACAAAGGAGAGCCAGTAGATGTAATCTATTTGGTTTTCCGGAAGGTCTTTGATGAGGTGCCGCATAGGAGGCTGCTAAGTAATATAAGAGCCCATGGTGTTAGGGGCAAGGTACTGTCATGAATAGAGGATTGGCTGACTGGAAGAAAGCAGAGAGTGGGGATAAAGGGTCCTTTTCAGGATGGCAGCCGGTGATTGGTGGAGTTCTGCAGGAGTCAGTGTGGGAACCACAGCTATTCACGTTATACATTAATGATCTGAACAAAGGAACTGAGGGCATTATGGCTAAGTTTGTGGTGACACAAAGATAGATGGAGGGACAGGTTTGTTGAGGAAGTAGGGAGGCGGCAGAAGCACCTGGAAAGGCTGGGAGAGTGGGAAAAGAAGGAATATAATGTGGGAAAGGGTGAGGGTAAGGGAGGAAGAATAGAGGCACAGACTATTTTCTAAATGGGGAAAGGTTTCAGAAATCTGAAACACCAAGGGACTTGGGAATCCTGGTTAAGGATTCTCTTAAGGTTAACCTGCAGGTTCAGGTGGCAGTCAGGAAGGCAAATGCAATGTTATCATTCATTTCAAGACGGTGAGAATACAAGAGCAGGGATGTACTGCTGAGTTTGTATAAGGCTCTGGTCAGACCGCATTAAGAACATTGTGAACTGTTTTGGGCCCTGTCTCTAAGGAAGGATGTTCTAGCTTTGCAGGGGATCCAGAGGGGATTTACAAGAATGATCTCGAGGATGAAGGGTTACTCACATGAGGAGTGGTTGAGGACTCTGGGTCTGTACTCGATGGACTTTAGAAGGATGGTGGGGATCTGATTGAAATCTACAGAATACTGAGTGACTTGGATAGAGAGGATGTGTAGAAGGTATTTTCACTACTTGGAGAGACTAGGACCCGGGGGGCACAGCCTCAGAGTGAAGGGATAACATTTTAGCACTGAGATGAGGAGGAATTTCTTCAGCCAGAGGGTGGGGAACCTGTGGAACTCATTGTCGCAGAGGGCTGTGGAGGCCAGGTCACTGAGTGTCTTTAAGACAGAGACAGATAGGTTATTGATTAGTAAGGGGGGAGCAAGGGTTACAGGGAGGAGGCAGGAGAATGGGGTTGAGAAACAGATCAGCCAGGATCGAATGGTGGAGCAGACTCAATGGGCGGAATGGTCTAATTTGCTCCTTTATCTACGGTCTTATGGCCTTTATATTCAGAGGACTGGAGTACAGGATTGCAGATGTTAAGCTGCAGTTATGCAAAGCCCTGGTTAGACCCCACATAGAGCACTGTGAGCAGACCTAGGGACCACACCTTAGGAAGACCTTGGAGGCAGTTCAAGGTAGGTTTACAAGAATGACACCTGGACTTCAGGGGTTCAGTGATGAAAAGAGACTTTACAAATTAGGTCAGTTTTGCTTTGAACGAGAAGGTTAAGGGGTGATCTGATCGAAGCTGACAATGTATTCACAGGAAAAGACTGGGTAGATAAAGGTAAACCATTCCTACAGGTTGGGTATTCCAGAACTATGGGGCACAGTCTGAGAATAACAGCCAGACTATTCAGGAGAGATGTTAGGAAATGGTGGGGCAGGTTTGAAAGTCTCTGCCGCAAACAGCACTGCTGCTGGATCAGATGTTCATTTTAAATCTGAGATTGATAACCTTTTGTTAAATAAATGTATTAAGGGATATGGTCCAAAGGCAGCTATATGGAGTTAGTCCATAGATCAGCCATGATCTCATTGAAGAGTGGAACAGGCTCAATGGCTGAATGGCCTCCTCCTGTTCCAGTGTTCCTCACAGTTTATAAACTCATTATTGGATCAGTTGGAGTGCACCAAGCAGCCTCACTCTAGGAATCATTGGGATTGGGACTGCAGCAGTTTATTGTATTGACTGGAATTTCGCCAGATTTGGTTTGTCATGTTTTTATAACAGCAGAGAAACAAAGAGAGTAAGGAAGAAATACCGTTGACAAAGACAGTCTTTGGAGCGTCCTCATCAACCTTCGAATGACATCCATTGACAAAGACTGAGTGAGAGGATCTGGCAAAGCAGACAATCCTAGCTTAGAGGTAGCACTGAAATGTTGCAAGTGATTTCAAACTTCAATTAAATCATTCCGTTTTCACCCCCTCAATCTGCATTAGTGTTATGGCATGATTGTTGTCATGTCAACAGCAGGATTTGATGGGGCTTATCTTCAATGGCCTCAAGTTGTTTCAAATCCCTCACTTCGTAATCTGGAAGCTTGGGGCCACATGTTCCGAAATGAAAGTCAAGGCCTTCAGAATACAGCAGGATATTTTTTTAAAGCGAGTTTGTTCATAAACAAGCAGAAGACACTGTCTTTCATGCTCTCCCCCTCCCGCCAGTGTAAATTTAAACACACAGAAAGATTGCAGCTTTATCTCATCGTGTTCCATTGCGAAATGAACACCCACCTGAGTCCAACTTCCATCGATAGGAGATGTGGAGATGTCGGTGTTGGACTCGGGTGGTTAAAGTCAGTAGTCGCACGACAGCAAGTTATAGTCCAACAGATTTATTTGAAATCATAAGTGTTTGGAGTGCTGCTCCTTCACCAGCCAGCTAATGAGAGAGAATACCTCTCCACTTTGAGCCAGATGTTGGTGGTATTGATGGTAGCCATAATGTGGAGGTGCCAGTGTTGGACTGGGGTGGACAAAGTCAAAACTCACACAACATTGGGTTATATTTTGTTCACAAAGCACACAATCTGTAGACAGTCGGTCAACGTGGCATTTTATAAATTCCTACTTTGGAAATAAAACCAGTCTGGTTCCAGTTTGAGACACAAACAGACTCGAAACATGACCTCACAACAAAAACACATTGCCTGATCTGAGGGGTCACCCTCATTCTGATAAAACCTGAACTTATTTCGGGACAGTGACTTGAACGAAATTCTGGGATTTACATATTAATCAATTGAAACCTGCACCTCCATTCCAAATGATTAAAGACTTAATAGCCATCTAGGCTTGTTCAATACATTCACGTCAGTTGTATGACCCTTTGATCTTTTACTATAAATTCAGTGTCCAATGTATTCTCACTCACGAGCTGCCTGAGGAAGGGACAGCGCTCTGAAAGCTTGTGGTTTCAAATAAACCTGTTGGACTATAACCAGGTGTCGTGTGACTTCTAACTTTGTCCAATAGGAAATTAAACCTCATGACAGGAGATGCCAGTGCCCTGAGTGATACTGTACAGATCCCGACCCAATATGATCAGGAAAGACAGAATGTACGCTGTTTATTTCCCTTCAAAGTGGGAAAATTGCAAATCCCTGAAAACAGGCACCTACCGTTTTTTTCCTAAAGAAACTGAACAGCAAAATGAAAACAAAATCATAAACACTGGAGAAACTCAGCAGGTCTGGCAAAGAGAAACCGAGTTAACGTTTTGGGTCCAGGCACTGAAGAAGGGTCACTGGACCCAAGACACTAACTCTGCTTCTGTCTCCGCAGATGCTGCCAGACCTGCTGAGTGTCTCCAGCCCTTTCTCTTTTTGCTTCAGATTTCCAGCACCCACAGTTCTTTGCTTTATTTTGTTGAGTGTATCTGCTGACCTTGTGCTAACCTCAGCGATAAAACAGAAAGTACCAGAGAAACTCAACTCGTCTGGCAATGTCTGTGGAAAGAGAAACAGAGTTAACGTTTCAAGACCAATAAAACCATAAGGCCCAGGAGCAAATGCAGGCCACTCTGCGCAGCCAGTCTGTTCCACCGCTCAATGAGACCATGGTTGATCTGATAATCCTGAACTCCACTTCCCTGCCTTTCCCCCATAACCCTCGACTCCCTTCCTGATTAAGAATCTGTCTATCTCAGCCGGGAATATACTGAATGACCCAGCCTCGATAGCCCTAGGTGATACAGAATTCCACAAATTCACTCCCCTCTGAGTCAATACATTCCTTGTCATTTCTGTCTGAAATGAGAGACTCTTTATTCTGAGATTATGTGCTCTGATCCTAGGCTCTCCCACAAGGAGAAATAACTTCTCCACACCTACCTTTAACACACCTTTAATACACCCTTGATATACCCTAAATAGACCCCTCATACACTCTAAATACACCCTTAATACGCCCTAAATACAGCCTTAATATGTCCTAAGTACACCTTAAATACATCTTACATACACCCTAAATACATTGAATGGAAGAGGTTAACCAGGGAAAGAGTAGGGCCGATTAGGGACCAAGGGGGAAATCTGTGTGTGAAGCCACAGAATATTGGAAGGGTGTTAAATGAATGCTTCTTTTTGATCTTCCAGAGCACCTATCCGTTCTGACCTATCACCTTTACCCCCCCACCTTCACCTATCTAACACATTCCCAGCTCCCTCACCCCAGCATCCCGCCCCCCCATTTATCTCTCAGCCCCTTCCCCGTCCCCCGACTCCCTTCCCAGCCCCTCCCCCCTCCGTTCCACTCCTCCCAGCCACCAACCGGATTCATTCCTCCCATTGACCAATCAGGTTATACTCTCTGCCTGTCTTCACCAATCCCCACTTCACCACCCTGCCCCCACCACCCCGTTTATCTGCAGCTCCCCCTACACCCACCCTCAGTCCAGAAGAGGGGTCACACCTGAAACATTGACTTCTCCACCTCCTGATGCTGCCTGGCTTGCTGTGTTCTTCCAGCCTCCTGCCTGTCTACTTTGAGTTGGATGGTCAGCCATGATCGTATTGATTGATGGGACAGGCTCAAAGGGCCGAATGGCCTACTCCTGCTACTATTTTCTCTCTCTTTCTCTCTCTAGACCACAAGATTGATGCTTCTAATCCGTAGCTCAGCTATCGATTTCCTGGTGTCCTCAAAGCTCATCACTGACTGAAGTCACTCCATTTAAATTGAAGACTTGCGTTTGCATAGCACCTTTTTACACAGCTATTGGACATTTCAAAGGACTTGACTTTTTTTATTTCAAAAATATACTTTTTCATAAAATAATTTGATGGTCTGTACAGTTGGTCATGCCATACATACGTAAACATTTACATACAGAGATCAGAATTTATCATTTGTATATACAGGTCTGTACGTTTATCAATCCTATGCCCATATATTTAGCTGAGGCGTCAGCAGAGCCCAAATGACTGCGTGGGCCCCCTGTTCTTCTTTAGGCAGGCAGATGTTACACGGTGGTCTTTCCCCACCGCGCCTTGGCGGCAGCTCCCCCAAACTTCAGCGCGTCCCTCAACACGTGGCCCTGGACCTTGGAATTAGATTACTTACAGTGTGGAAACTGGCCCTTCGGCCCAACAAGTCCACACCGACCCGCCGAAGCGCAACCCACCCATACCCCTACATTTACCCCTTTAACCTAACACTATGGGCAATTTAGCATGGCTAATTCACCTCACCTGCACATCTTTGGACTGTGGGAGGAAACCGGAGCACCCGGAGGAAACTCACACAGACACGGGAAGAACGTGCAAACTCCACACAGTCAGTCACCTGAGTTGGGAATTGAACCCGGGTCTCTGGCGCTGTGAGGCAGCAGTGCTAACCACTGTACCACCGTGCCGCCCACAAATGTGTCAGTCTGCAACACTCAGTCGGGGTCAACTCCTTCAGCTGGAAGATCAGCAGGTTTCGGACCACCCAGAGAGCGTCCTTCACCGAGTTGATGATCCTCCAGGCACAGTTGATGTTCGTCTCGGTGTGCGTCCCAGGGAACAGGCCATAGAGCACGGAGTCCCACGTCACGGCGCTGCTCGGGACGAACCTCGACAAACACCACTGCATTCCTCTCCAGACTTCCTTTGTGTGGGCACATTCCAGAAGGAGGTGTGTGACAGTCTCGTCCCCCTCGCAGCCGCTTTAAGGGCAGTGTGCGGTGCAGCTGAGAGTCCGGGCGTGTATAAAGGATCGAAGGACTTGACAGCCAATGAAGTTCTTTTTGAATTGTAGCCAGTCTGGTAATGAAAGAAATTAGGGTTGTATGCATAGCAAGATCCCACAGGCTTTGAGGTACAAGTGACTGGGTAACCTTTGTGTTCCTCTCTAGGACCAGACCGCAGAGATAGGAAAGGCAATACACTCTGAATAACTCGACGGCCTGAGGTTTAAAGTTATTTCAGAAAGGTTATCAACCATGTTTGAGAATTCCGATTGGCTCTAGAGATCTCATACTGTTTTATTTTACAAATCTATATCAAAGTGTGGACTACTTCCTAATTGTCGGAATTGATTTTAATCATGGCCTAACGGAGATTTGTGCAGCTATTTATGCTGGAGCAGTGTGAATGTGTCATCTTTACAATCTGAGTTCCTTTCCCAATGTATTCCGATGCAAATCCTGTCCAGCTCAGCTGCAACATCTGCTTCTCTTCGATAAGATCCAACTTCCTGATAATCACGCCTCACCTCCATTATTCATGGGACTGCCTGCTTCCCTCAAACCTGGAAACAAAACATTCACATCTCGGAACTCTGCCAGTATTTTGCATTTGTTGAAGTTTTCTTTTTTTTGAAAAAGTAGTCTGAAGAACAATGGTCTAGAAATCTAGAAACATCCATCATTGTTTACATAGGTTTTTGGGATGGAGGAGGGGAGAGGTCAGGAGCAGGGTGCACAGATTGGTTTCTTTCTGTTTGAATCAGGATTTTAACATTTTCTTCAAAACCGAGCTCCAAATCCCCTTCAAACAACGGGACACATGACACCCCTCCGGACTCACACACACAGACACACACACAGAATTACGCACACAGACTCACACACACAGATACTCACAGACAACACACTCTCACAGACATATACACACACACATTCACACACACAGACATACACACAAACACAAACACACACGACACAAACACACACACATCCATAGACACAGATACGCACCACACTGCTCCACCCTATTGGATGAAAGTGGATACTGTAGATGCTGGAGATTAGAGACAAGATTAGAGTGGTGCTGGAAAAGCACAGCAGATCAGACAGCATCCGAGGAGCCCGAAAATCAATGTTTCGGGCAGGACCTCTTCATCAGGAAAATCTCCACCCTATTGGAGCTTAGCAGACTTGGCAGACACACACACAAACACTGGCACCATATGCTCCGTACGATTGCTCGGGTTTAATGGCTATGGATGATTTAGTCCTGCTGTCTTTGGCATTTAGTGGTGAGGGCATAGCCTTATAATGGGACTCCCTAATGGGACTGTGGGTGTAATTATCCCCTTCCCCCAGCAATGATAAAGGTACAGACCTCTATGATCCTCTGCTGATGGGAGCAGATGTTTTGGGTTTAGATGACTCTGGGTACTGTCCCAGTTCCCTCACGGGCTCTCAACAATTTTTTGGGAGGTTGATATAATGGGCGGCACGGTGGCACAGCGCCAGAGACCCGGGTTCAATTCCCGACTCAGGCGACTGACTGTGTGGAGTTTGCACGTTCTCCCCGTGTCTGCGTGGGTTTCCTCCGGGTGCTCCGGTTTCCTCCCACAGTCCAAAGATGTGCAGGTCAGGTGAATTGGCCATGCTAAATTGCCCGTAGTGTTAGGTAAGGGGTAAATGTAGGGGTATGGGTGGGTTGCGCTTCAGCGGGTCGGTGTGGACTTGTTGGGCCGAAGGGCCTGTTTCCACACTGTAATGTAATCTAAAAATAAATCTAGGACAACATTCCCACCTTCACTCCAGTCAATGTGCACTTGCTGTCCCGTTGGAGGGGCTTGAAGATTGAGGGGTGGGGGGGCACAGAGTACAGGGGGATGATGTCAGATAGTGCTCAAGGGGAAACAGCTCTGAGCATCTCTGAAGGGTCCCCTTTTCCCATATAGAGGACCACCATTTTGCAGCTCCTATCAGTTCCAAAGAAGGGTCACACCGGACTCAAAACGAAACATTACCCCTGCTTCCCTTTTCCCAGAGCCTGCTGAGTTTCTCCAACACTGTTCTGAGTTCCTCCTTTCACCAGGAGCCCTGACTCCATTCCCATTAAAGTTCTGCTGTCTTCCCCCTGTGAGTGTTCCTGAGACCCTGGCTCCCTCCTCCATCGAGACCCCAATGCCCTCTTGATTCTCCCTACTCTGGTGATGGCATCAAGCCCCCTCCCCTCCCGGATGATAGCCCACTCCCGCATGGCCTCAGCCCTAATCCCCAGGCTGTAGCTCCAGGGCTCTGCTTGTAGTTCCAGACTTGGCCACTGCTGGCACTGGCGCTGCTGGGTCCACAAAGTCACTGACCATTCAGATCAACAGGTGAGACTCAGAGGCAGGATGTCCACCCTATCCCCCACCAATTAACAATGCCTGGGACCAATACACACGAGGAGACATGACTTTAAAGTAAATGGCAGGAGGCTTAGAGGGGATTTGAGGAAGACCAGAGGGTGGTGGTGATTTGGAATGCACTGCCTGGGACAGGGGTTAAACAGGAACCTTTAAAAACGATTTGGATGAGCACTTGAAATGTCACAGCATTCAAGGCTATGGTCCGAGTGTGGGGAAGTTAGATAGTGTCGCGTAATGTATTTCCAGCAGTACAGACTTGTACTATGTGATTCGAAGATTCTATGAAAAGAATTTGCTGTGATTGACACAGGCATGTTGTCTGCCAAGTCTTTGGTTGGGAAGATGGGAAAACCCACCATCTAAAGTATCTTGCCCATAGGTCTGGATCAGGATGAGGACCTAGTGAGAAAACTAACAACGGAGGTGTTCCCAAACTCTTTGGTTTCAGATCCTTGATGTGTCCTGTATTGTCCACACTCACACAGGAGTCTTGTTGAGGATGCCATGCTAGACTGAAGGAGCTGGCTATCAGAGAGGTGAAGGGCTGTTTCTTCACTATTGACCACAACGTGGGCAGCACGGTGACTCAGTGGTTAGCACTGCTGCCTCATGGTGCCAGGGACCTGGGTTTGATCCCAGCCTCGGCTGACTGTGTGTGTGGAGTTTGCACGTTGTACCCGTGTCTGCGTGGGTTTCCTCCGGGTGCTCCGGTTTCCTCCCACAGTCCAAAGCTGTGCAGGTTGAGGTGGATTGGCCATGCTGAATTGCCCGTAGTGTTCAGGGATGTGTAAGTTAGGTGCATTAGTCTGGGGTACTTGTTGGGCCAAATCCACTGTAGGGATTCTATGAAAATCTCAACTATTGTTGCAAATAGTTGTGAGCACAGGAAATTTCCACTGCAGATTCATCATTGACATTCAAAAAACAAAGCGTTGAAACTTAGCTTTCCTGATCAATAATAGCAAAGCTTAGAATTACCCAAACAGAACTGAAATCTCCAATGGGTTTCAACTCAACTTCCAGCTTTTTTCCCTAACATTTACCCATTAATCAGCAAAAATTGAAACCAAACACAAATCCATTTACACGTTAAGCTGCATACAAACTATAACAATTTTCTTTTCAATGCAGTCACTTTACCTGATACCATTTCATATACAATACTATGCATTTCCAACTCCAACAGCTCCAACTCCTTCCTCATCCCTTTGCACTCAACTCGTACCCAATCTTATTTTACTTCGTGTTATTGGTTTCAAATCTCCATTGTCCCTTCGTTGTGTGATACACTCAGCCACCTCAACAATATAACACAGGATCAGGCCCTTCGGTCCTTCTAGCCTGCGCCGACACATTTTGCCCGTCCATACTAAAACAGTCTTCCCTTACAGGATCCGTGTCCCTCTATTCCCTTCCCATTCCTGTGTTTGTCCAGGTGTTTCTTGAATGCTGCTGTTGTGTCTGCTCCCACCATCTCCACTGGCAGGGCCTTCCAGACACTCACCACCCTTTGTGCGAAAACCTGCCTCGCACACCTCTTTTAAACCCCCTCTCCCTGCACGTGGAACCTGTGTCCTCCAATAAGTGACCCTGGGGAAAAAGCATCAAACTTCCCACTCTATCCCTGCCATTCACAATCTTATAAACTTCCACCAGGTCGCCCCTCAACCTCCTGCGTTCCAATGAAGGTGTGGTACCGTAAATTGATTTCTCCAAATTCTGTCTTCCACAGTTGAGCTCAGTTGGGTATAGGAATAGGAGGATTTAGAGGGATATGGGCCAAGTGCTGGCAAATGGGACTAGATTGATTTAGGATATCTGATCAACATGGTCAAGTTAGACTGAAGGGTCTGTTTCCTTGCTGTACATCTCTATGACTATGACTCTTGTATAGAATGTATAGAATCCCTACAGTGTGGAAATAGGCCCTTCAGCCCAACAAGTCCATACTGACCTTCCGAAGAGTACCCCACCCAAACCTGTTCCCCATTACTCTACTTTTACCCCTGACTAATGCACCTAACCTACGCATCCCTGAACACTATGGGCAAATTAGTTTCTGAGTTGCTGTAATTAAATTCTGAGCTAAAGTTGGACATGAGGGAGGAGTGTTAGGTCAGCCTAATATTCAGCTCCTTAGCCTTCAATGCCATTGGACAGGATTTCCGTGGTATCGCAGTCACCAAATGTGTGTCTACCTAATTTGTGACCCCACCCCCACCAAAGAGCAATTGCATCTATTCTGTGCCTGGGCAGTGGCAGAAAATGTGGTGCAGTGGTAGTGTCCCCATGCCCTGGACTGGGATGCCCTGGTTCAAGTCCCACCTGTTGCAGAGGTGAGTAATAGCATCTCTGAACAAGTTGATTAGGATAAATAGGTTAAATAAAAAAACGGTTTAAAAATCACCTGGAGTATGCTTTGAGGCTGCAGTTCTGAAAGTATTAAATTGCTATTAATTATCCTCCATGGACAAGGTACTGAGTAACAAAATATAAGATAACTTCCCGTGTGAAAGATTGTGAACAGAAACTCAACCTTACAGATTGCTGGGTTAAAGCAATGTTTATGAGATTGTGCTCAGTTATACCAATAATGTTAACCTGAAGAAAGCTGAGTTAGGGAAAAGATATTTAAGTTTTTGATTTATATTCTCTAATTTTGCATTCATATAATAATCCAGTAAACTCATTTATATGTAAATTATGTTTTAGTTTTACAGTTGCATCCAAACAAGCATTAATAGCCCTTGAGATTAGTATTATCTCGCTCTCATGCCTCAAAATTATTTCGTTAACAAGTAATTATCTTAAACCACACTTTACTAAGCAGCTCCCAAAGGAAGCCCCAGCAAGAGCGAGCCATGATTAGTCTGGCAGGCACCAACTGCTGATCATGGCATTTATTTGTTTTATTTTTGCCATGTAAACACTAACAAAGCATTAACACTAATGTAAATTAAACATGCGTCTCACGTGTGTGTGTACCTGTGTGTGTGTAGGCATGTATGTGTGACCATATGTGCACATCTCCACATACGTCATCTACTTTATCCGTTGCTCCTGATGTGGTCTCCTCTAGATTGAGGAGACAGGATCCCAACTTGCGGAATGTTTCAGAGAACATCTCTGGGACACATGCACAAATCAACCCCATCACCCTGTGGCTAAACACTTCAACTCCCCCTCACACTCTGCCAAGGACAGGCAAGTCCTGGGCCTCCTCCATCGCCAAATTGTAGCCACCCAGCGCCTGGAGGAAGAATGCCTCATCTTCCACCTTGGGACTCTCCAACCACACAGCATCAATGTGGATTTCACCAATTTCCTCATCTCCCCTCCCCCCAGCTCATCCCAGATCCATCCCTCCAATTCGGCACTGCCCTCTTGACCTATCCACCTTCCTTCCCATTTATCCGCTCCACCCTCCCCTCTGACCTATCACCTTGACCCCCACCTTCATTTATCTGATGAAGGGCTCATGTTTGAAATGTTGACTCTCCTGCTCCTCAGATGCTGCCTGACCTGCTGTGCTTTTCCAGCATCAGTGTGTGTGCGTGTGTCTGTCTGTGTAGGTGTGTTTGTATGTGGGAGTGTCTGTGTATGTGTGTGTCAGTCTGTGTGTGTGTACACGCATGAGTGTGTGTGTATTTGTGTATGTGTGCGCATGTGTATATGAGTGTGTGTATGCCTGTGTGTATGTGTCTGTATGAGTGTGTGCATGTGTGTGTGCATGTGGTGGGCAAAGAAGAAAGGATAAGGTTATGCTTTTGTCAGAATTTTCCATTAAGTTTAAAAATGATGTCATTCAATTTGAAACTAGGATCTTAAATCTAGGAAAATAGGAATTCTGAAGGTTTGGAGGTAACATTGGCTCTGGTGGACTAGGAAATTACATTAAGAAGAATGAAAATAGACAGGTGATGGTCATTATTTAAAGAATTAATATTCGGTTTACCGTAAACATGCCTTCCTTTTCAGCACAGGAAGCCAGCTGGACATGTGAGTCAGCCTTGATTAACAAAGAACATTAAAAATTGTATTGGATTAAAGAAGGAGGCTTTTAAAGTCACCAAAAAGTAGAAAACATGAAGCTTGGGAGTATTTTAGCATTCTGAAATGAAGTGAAGAATAAAATTTGAATGTCAACTGAAAACATAAAATGGGTTGTAAAAGTTTATATTTGTAAAAGGGAAATGATCAGCAAAGTCAAATATGTGTTCATTGCAGGTAGAGTCTGGAGAATTTATAATCTCCTAGAAATAACAGAGACCAATCAGAATGAGAAACTGAAAGAAGGTGATATTAGTATTTCAAAAACTCGTTTCCACGGCAACGACCACATCTGAGTGACTGCCTCCAGCTCTGCCCTCTCCCAAATGGATTCCACCTGACGTTCCAACCATCATCTTTCAAATCCACAAAGCACACTCAGTGCCATGGGCCACCACATACTCTCAGTCTCTCTCTTCGTCAGCCTCACACCATCTCAAAACTTCTAGCCCCCACTTCCATTTCACTCCTCCCTCTCATTTGATATTTCACCAAGAAAAATGTTCGCCTCCCTTCCAGATGAAGAGGAATTCAAGTTCCAAAAACTGAAAGGTACTCATTGCCCTGGATTCCTCCTCTCCTCCCCCTCTCCCTCCCTCCCACTCCCTCCCATATCTAATCCCACTGCTTGCTGTTTGTTCACCATACTCTCTGACCTTTCCCTCTCCAATGCTGAATGATCTGTCCTCACTAAAAAACTTGTTTTACTCCTTTACACAGGGGGAAGGCTATGGGGACTGAGTGTGGTGGTGGGGGTGGGGGTGGCATGAACAGTGGGTAGACTGGCTGCTGAAAGCTCTCAGTAAGTGTAGATCACCGGGGTATGATTGATCCCTTTGCGATCCTGTAAAACAAACAAACACCAATCAGAGACCCCCTCCTGAAAATACGTCCTCCTGTGAAAAGCCAGAGTGAGGGGTTTGAGGAGTGGCAGTAATCTGAAGCAGTTGTGCCAATTTGGGGGGCACAGGGAGAGAGGATAATGACCATCAGATGCCATGAGGTTCTGTGACGGATGTTCCTGAGCTTGAAATGTTTGGGCTGACTCCAGTTAATAATTTAATGAGACACTTTGTAAATTCCACTTGTTTCAATCAGCCAGATTACAGCTGGCGAGTTTGAGGGGGTAAAATAATGCTGTTTGTTTTATGTTCCAATCCCCCTTGCAATTGTTTAAAAAGATAACAATCCCGGTAAAACAACTAAAAGAAACCTGCTGTAGGAGCAAATTACTGCAGCCGCTGGAATCTGTACTGAAAACAACACGTGCTGGAGCTGACAGTGGGTCAGGAAGGATCCATGGAGAGAGAGTAGGCTGACGTTTCTAGTCTCAATGACTCTTTATCAGAGCTGACATGAAGTGTGGTGGGGAGCAGTGTTCCTGCTCTAGTTGTGGAGGCCGTAGTGGTGATGGTAGGGTGTAGCGTGCTGGGGGGAGAAAGGGTGTTGATACGATTGTGATCAGAAAGTGAGAATGGCAGAATGATTGTGTGTCTAATTGCCAGACTGGAAAGAGCAGACAGTCGCACTGCAGTGGCAGGAGGGGAGAGAGGACACAGTGACAGAGAGGGTAACAACTAAAGCTACAAGGGAAGAAATGGGAGTCAATTCGCAATTTGAAGGTGTTCTAGATTTCACTTATTTAAAACTTATGAAACAAAACCTTTTAAAATCATTATAATTAGTCATTAATTAACAAATGAAGAATATTTTAAATAAAAAATGTACCATTTGCAGGAGTCTCCAGGGTACAAAAACACCCCATGGATGCACAAAGACTCACATTAGCTCCCACATGGTGATGTAACCAGCTACAACCTCACAATCTTCTCAATACAGCCTCCGACCTGTAGAAATCTTCATTTCCTATCCAACCATTTCAGCTTTTCAGTCACATTCACCAAAGAACATATTTCATCCAAGACCCCAGAGTTAATCCCAGTGAGATGAAGTTTAGGAATACTGCTTCCAGGCCCACTCCAAAGAATCCCCAGACTTCCTTATCTGACCCCTTTAAATGACTTGGTTGGGCCTGGACAGCAGCAATGGGTTATATTGATTCCACAATCACTCACACACACAGAGACACACACACACACAAACACACACACACAGAGACACAGACACACACACACAAACACACACACACAGAGACACACACACACACACAGGCACTCCTGTACACGCACATACATACGGACACAAATGTACACAGACACGCACACAGACACTCACACACACACAGACACACACACACACACACACACATACTCACACACACACACACATACTCATGCACACACACATGTCTAGCCTAGATTCCTAGTTAGGGAGGAAGTGTGAGACACACACACACACAGACACACACAGACACACA
>NC_057730.1:55457370-55460181 GCF_004010195.1 Chiloscyllium plagiosum | reverse complement strand
CTTGCACGCACCCCCCCTGCCTGCCCACTGTGCTGCCCACTCACTCACTCCACCCCCCCCGACCTGCACCAACCTTCACAGCTGGACCCATCCCCCACTGACACTGCCCTTAATACCCATCTCGCTCTAAGCTGGAAGGGGTAAAGCAGCCCCCAGTGGGGCAGGAAGCCTTGGGACAGGGAATGGGCTGTCCAACATCGTCCCTGAGTACTGCAGTGTTACAATGAGAGTTCCGGGGGCAACCCGAGGGGCAGCATTGAAGGGCAGAGTGGCCTGTAGGTGGATCAGAGATGGGCCCTGACAGCTGATGGAGGCTGGCACATGTTAGATACCGATGTCCGTGGGTGTGGGATGGGTCTGGCTGGTTCTCATGGATTGGGCCCAAGATCATAGAATCCCGACAGTCTGGAAGCAGGACATTCAGCCCATTGAATCCACACTGACCCTCTGAAATGCATCACACGCAGACCCACTTATCCTTGTAACCCTGCATTTCCCACAGCAAGCCTACCTAACCCGTGGACTGTGGGAGGAAACCGGAGCACCTGGAGGAAACCCACGCAGACATGGGGAGAATGTGCAAACTCCACACAGACAGTCACCCGAGGCTAGAATCAAACTCGGGTCCCTGACGCTTGTGAGGCAGCAGTGCTAACCACTGAACTACCATGTGGCCCAGTGATACTGATGTCCAGTGTCCAAAATAGAGGCTGTGTGGAGCAAATAGCACATTTAAGTTTACTCAGTGACCTGGCCCCACAGCGTGGCAGTGAATTCCATAGATTCACCACTCTGGCTGAAGAAGTTTCTCCTCATCCCCGTTATAAAAGGTCTTCCCTTTCCTCTCAGGCTGTGCCCTCGGGTCCTAGTCTCTCTGACCAATGAAAACATCTTCCCAACACCCACTCTGTCCAGGCCATTCAGTATTCTGTAAGTTTCAATCTGATTCCCCCCTCATCCTTCTAAACTCCATCAGGTATAGACCCAGAGTCCTCAAACATTCCTCATAAATTATAATGACCTCAATCTGCAACTCACCTCTGCCTCATCAGAATCTCATCTCGACACTCAGCAGATACATAAACAATGTTGTGTGTTGATCTCAGCACCAGGACTGACCTCAGCAGACTTCTGCTGGATCCTTACCCATCCCACCCTTGCCCAGGTCACTCAGGCACCCATACAATTGTGCCTACATCTCAGCTCTATTTCAAGAGTGCATTCCACGCACTCACCACTCTCTGTGTAAAGAATCTACCTCTAACATCTCCCTTAAACCTTCCTCACTTAAAATTATGCCCCTCATGACAGACATTTACGCCCTGGGAAAAGGTCTCTGGCTATCCACTCTATCTATGCCTCTCATCATCTTGTGTATCTTGATCAAGTCACCTCTCATCCTAAGACCATAAGACCATAAGACATAGGAGCAGAAGTAAGGCCATTCGGCCCATCGAGTCCACTCCGCCATTCAATCATGGCTGATGGGCATTTCAACTCCACTTACCCGCAAGCTCCGAATGCGGGTAGCTCTTAATTCCTTGTGACATCAAGAATTTATCAATTTCTGCCTTCAAGACATTTAGCGTCCCAGCCTCCACTGCACTCTGCAGCAATGAATTCCACAGGCCCACCACTCTCTGGCTGAAGAAATGTCTCCGCATTTCTGTTCTGAATTTACTCCCTCTAATTCCACGGGTCCTAGTCTCCTCGCCTAACAGAAACAATCTTCAAGACCAGGAGCTGTTCTGAGATTACCAAACAGAAAAACTGTTCCAGCAAAGTCTTTTCTCGAGGGTTGAGGAGTTCAAAACCAAGGGGCGTAATTTTAAGGTGAGAGGAGAAAGCGGGTTTCGCGAAGATTTGTAGCTCAGGTTGAGGTTCTGGATGTAGGTTTGCTCGCTGAGGTTCATTTTCAGACGTTTCGTTACCATACTAGGTAACATCTGAAAGTGAGTCTCCTGATGAGGGCTCACTG
Organism: Chiloscyllium plagiosum; assembly: GCF_004010195.1. Taxonomy (NCBI): domain Eukaryota; kingdom Metazoa; phylum Chordata; class Chondrichthyes; order Orectolobiformes; family Hemiscylliidae; genus Chiloscyllium; species Chiloscyllium plagiosum. Next base: position 55,458,203 of record NC_057730.1, on the reverse strand, counting down.
AAGATGTTACCCAGTATGGTGACGAAACATCTGAAAATGAACCTTCCAGCTGAGAGGGGAAAGATTTAAAAGGGACCTGAGAGGCAACGTTTCCACACAGTGAGTGCCAGAAGAAGCAGTAGATATGACATTTAAAAGATATTTGGACGGGTACATGAATAGGAAGAGTTCAGAAGGATATGGGCCCAACCCAGGCGAGTGAGACTAGATTAGTTTGGGAAATTTGGTCAGCATGGATGAGTTGGACTGAAGGGTCTGTTTCCATGCTGTATAAGGCTATCATTTGACAACTTTGCTTGTTTTATAGAACATAGAATAGTACAGCACAGTACAGGCCCTTCAGCCCTCGATGTTGTGCTGACCTTTTATCCTACTCTAAGATCAAACTCACCTAAATACCCTTCACTGTACAATCTCTCCATGTGCCTATCCAAGAGTCACTTAAATGTCCCTAATGTCTCTGACCCTGCTACCACCACTGGCAGTGCATTCCACGCACTCACCACTCTCTGTGTAAAGAATCTACCTCTAACATCTCCCTTAAACCTTCCTCACTTAAAATTATGCCCCTCATGACAGACATTTACGCCCTGAGAAAAAGTCTCTGGCTATCCACTCTATCTATGCCTCTCATCATCTTGTGTATCTTGATCAAGTCACCTCTCATCCTAAGACCATAAGACCATAAGACATAGGAGCAGAAGTAAGGCCATTCGGCCCATCGAGTCCACTCCGCCATTCAATCATGGCTGATGGGCATTTCAACTCCACTTACCCGCAAGCTCCGAATGCGGGTAGCTCTTAATTCCTTGTGACATCAAGAATTTATCAAT
>NC_057730.1:55450985-55457348 GCF_004010195.1 Chiloscyllium plagiosum | reverse complement strand
AATTTTCTCACCATTTAGAAAGTAATCCATGCTTCTGTTCTTTTTTCCAAAGTGCAAGACCTCGCATTTGCTCACATTGAATTTCATCAGCCATTTCCTGGACCACTCCTCCAAACTGTCTAGATCCTTCTGCAGCCTCCCCACTTCCTCAGTACTACCTGCCTGTCCACCTAACTTTGTATCATCGGCAAACTTCGCTAGAATGCCCCAGTCCCTTCATCCAGATCATTAATATATAATGTGAACAGCTGCGGCCCCAACACTGAACCCTGCAGGATACCGCTTGTCACCGGCTGCCATTCCAAAAAAGAACTTTTTATCCCAACTCTCTGCCTTCTGTCAGACAGCCAATCCTCAATCCATACCAGTAGCTCACCTCGAACACCATGAGCCCTCACCTTATCAAAGGCCTTTTGGAAGTCTAGGTAGACCACATCCACTGGGTTTCCCCAGTCTAACCTACTTGTCACTTCTTCAAAGAACTCCAACAGGTTTGTCAGGCATGACCTCCCCTTACTAAATCCATGTTGTCTTGTTCTAATCCGACCCTGCTCTTCCAAGAATTTAGAAACCTCATCCTTAATGATGGATTCTAGAATTTTACCAACAACCGAGGTTAGGCTAATTGGCCTATAATTTTCCATCTTTTGTCTTGATCCTTTTTTGAACAAGGGGGTTACAACAGCGATCTTCCAATCATTCGGGACTTTCCCTGGCTCCTTCTTCACTCCAATGAGAAAAGCCCTAGCTCCCTCAACCTTTCTTCATAAGACATGCCCTCCAGTCCAGGCAGCATCCTGGTAAATCTCCTATGCACTCTCTCTAAAGCTTCCACATCTTTCCAATAATGATACGACCAGAACTGAACACAATATTCCAAGTGTGGTCGAACCAGGGTTTTATAGATTTAAACACAATCCCCTGCTAATGAAAGCCAACACATCATACGCATTCTTAACAACCCTATCAGCCTGGGTGGCACCTTTGAGGGATCTATGGACATAGACTCCAAGATCCTCTCTGTTCCTCCACACTGTCAAGAATCCTGCCTTTAACCCTGTAATCTGCATTCAAATTTGACCTTCTAAAGTGAATCACTTCACACTTTTCCAGGTTGAACTCCATCTGCCACTTCTCAGCCCAGCTCTGCATCCTGTCAATGTCCCATTGCAATGTACAACAGCCCTCCACACTATCCACAAGCCATCCACCTTTATGTCATCAGCAAACTTACTAACCCAACCTTCCACTTCCTCATCCTAGTCATTTATAAAAGTCACAAAGAGCAGAGGTCCCAGCACCGATCACTGCGAAACATCACTGGCCACCAAACTCCAGGCTGAATACTTTCCATCTACCACCACCCTCTGTCTTCTATGGGCCAGCCAATTCTGTATCCAGACAGCCAGATTTCCTGGTATCCCATGCCTCCTTACTTTCTGAATGAGTCTACCATGGGAAACCTTATCAAACACCTCGCTAAAATCCATGTATACCACATCCACTACTCTACCTTCATCAATGTGTTTTGTCACATCCTCAAATAATTCAGTAAGGTTTGTGAGGCATGACCTGCCCCTCACAAAGCCATGCTGACTATCTCTAATCAAGCTATGGTTTCCAAGTAATCATAAATCTTGTCTCACAGAATCCTTTGCAATAATTTGCGCACCACAAATGTAAGACTAACTGGTCTGTAATTCCTAGGATTATCCGTATTTCCTTTCTTGAACAAGGGAATAACATTTCCCACCCTACAATCATCTGGCACTACCCCAGTGGACAGGGAGGATGCAAAGATTATCACCAAAGGTGCAGCAATCTCTTCCCTCACTTCCTGTAGCAACCTAGGGTATATATCATCAGGTCCAGGGGATTTATCTATCCTTATGTTTTTCAAAATTTCCTGCACATCCTCCTTCCTAACATCAACCTGTTCTAGCATGTCAGTCTGTTTCACGTTATCCTCAGAAACATCAAGGTCCCTCTCAGCAGTGAATACTGAAGCAAAGTATTCATTAAGGACCTCCCCTACCTTCTCCGACTCCAAGCGCAAGTTCCCTCCGCTATCCCTGATCGGTCTTACCCTCACTCTGGCCATCCTCTTGTTCCTCACATAAGTGTAGAACACCTTGGGGTTTTCCTTAATTCTACCCAAGGCTTTTTCATGCCCCCTTCTAGCTCTCCTCAGTTCATTCTCTAGTTCCTTCCTGGCTACCTTGTAACCCTCTGGAGCCTTGTCCGATCCTTGCTTCCTCAGCCTTAAGTAAGTTTCCTTCTTCCTCTTGACTAGATGTTTCACATCCCTTGTCATCCAAGGTTCCTTCACCCTCCCATCCCTTCCTTCCCTCAGTGGGACAAACCTGTCCAGCACTTGCAGCAAGTGCTTCCTAAACAACCCCCACATTTCTATCCTGCATTTCCCTGAGAATATCTGCTCCCAATATGTGCTCCACAGTTCCTGCCTAATAGCATTGTAACTCCCCCTCCCCCAGTTAAATACTTGCCCATACTCTCTGCTCCTATCCCTCTCCATAAGTATAGTAAAGGTCAGGGAGTTGTGTTCACTATCACTGAAATGCTGTCCCACCAAGAGATCTGACACCTGATGTGATTCGTTGCCAATCACCAAATGCAAAGTGTTTTCTCCTGTTATCTCGATTCTTCGTGTGTTCTGAACTGTCAGTAGAAGATGCGATTTGAACAAACATCACTGTATCTGGGAGAAAGAATGAGCTTGCAAGATTTCAGACTCCACCATCAAGATCTTTTCAATAAACTCTAGTTTGCTTTATTTTTGACAAGTTGGAATGATGAACCGAAGAATTAGTTTGATATACTAACTTTGTCCAACACAAGTTATTTGTTCTTTAGTTAAAGTTGAAAGATGATTTCTGATCAGTAATGGAATTCATTAAACAGAAGCACAGAGAGGTATCATCAAATGGCATTCAGTCAGATACAGTTTGCTCAGAACTGACATAGGAGATTTTTCAGATAATTTCACAATATTGCTAAAAGATGAATTTACTTCTGTCATAATTAATAAATTGACAATTTAGTCATTTTTTGGATACAATATCAAAATATATTGAAAACAAGACACAAAACATTAAATGTCTTATCACTGCACAATGAAATTTATGTGTAATTATGCAACATAAATGTATGAATTGATATGGACACTAAATCAAATCTCCTGCATACTGATAGACCAGATGCAAACTTATTTGAGTGCGACAATGACACGTTACGTCCGTCAACAAGACTTGGAAACAATACTGGATCAAAATTGTGTCTTGTATTTCACTACATGCCTTACTTCACATTAGGGTTTTTTTGTTTATCTGAAACATCTACAGTCAGGAACAGCAGCATATATTCCTGTAACCTAGCAACTGAATTTATGAGCCAAAGATTATTTCCATTAGTTGGATTGGCAGAGGATTGTAAAAATGGTTTTACTGATGAACTATTATACTGAGGAGAAGTAAGAGATAGTTTAAAAATAAAAGCATGGGCCTGTATGAATTCAAAGAACAATCAAGATTCTGCCAACTGCCGCAGATAATGGAATAAATTCTCTTGAAAATGTAATGGTGACTGAGAGACAAACCTGTTATTAATGCATAAACTGGCATGTTCCTTGCAGTGAGAAAGAGAGAGAGAGAGAGAGACTCTGTGAATCATGGTCAATTTGTGCTCCATCATCAGGCTTCACAAAAATTACATCTTGCATCTAACTGCTTTGTGATTTTCACACAAGTTGTCACAATCGACCATTAAAGTCACCACAGAAACAAAAGTCTGCCAACTAACAGTGTAAGCTTTCTTTTAACAATATTGTAAGTGTCCATGACTATCTGCTAACCTCCCTTAACTAGAATGTAAACAATTATAAACATGGAGTTCTTACGTCTTCTGGTTATGAATTGTTCATGTGGAATTTTAAAAATATCATATTTTACATTTTGAAATACTTTCCTTAGTTTTGCTTTTAGTCTATCTTCCCTTTCTTTCTTTCTTTTCTGATTTCACCTCCTGCCTGACCTTCCTCCTGTTTATTTCTTAGTCCCTTATAGAAGTGGATATGGAGTTTGTCTTGCTTTTCCCCAGTCTCCCAGCTGCTCTGTTATCCCTGCAGTATTTTCATGAGTTCACAATTCCAGCAATTTTGTCAGTGCAAGGATATCAAAAACTTGAGTATAACTGAGAGTAATGTGGACCTATTAACAATGGAGTCAAGATTAGAGTGGTGCTGGAAAAGTACAGCAGGTCAGGAAGCATCCGAGGAGCAGGAGAATCAATGTTTCAGGCAAAATTGTGCGTTTCCAGCACCGCTCTAATCTTGTCCCTGATCCCCAGCATCCGCAGTCCCCACTTTCGCCTATTAACAATGGATGTGAGTAATACTGAAATTGCAAAATCAGAAAATAACAAACTTACTGAATGCCTATTTTGCATGAATCTTCCAAGAAGAAGATGAGAGTAATGTCCCAGAGATAGAGGAAAAGCTAAAATGAATTCAAGGTGGATGAACCCACTGAGTTCAAAGAATGTTAAAAACTTTAATAGAAATGATAATGGGTGAAGGTGATCAAATCTCCGTGACCTCTAACCCCAAGTATAAAATAACGAGATGACAACTTTATAGATATTTGTGTTAGGATTACTGTCTTTAGCTTCCCAAACTCTCCGGATTCAGGAAATGCCCTTTGGATTGGAGCTGGAGAGATCAATCAGACATATAATCCTCTTGGCCCAACATCTGACATGGTGAAGATAGTACAGGGTCAATGCTGGGAGGATGTTTCCCCTCATAGGAGAGTCTACTACCAGAGGGCATAGGCTCAGAATAAAGGGCATCAATTTAAGGCTGGGATGAAGAGGGTTGTGAGTCTTTGGAACTCCTTGCCACAGGGAGCTGTGGGGGCAGAGTCCTCGTGGATATTTAAGGCTGAGATAGATTCTTGCTTAACTGAGGAATCAAGGGGAAAGGGCAGGAAAGTGGCCGTGAGGAATGAGGGTCTGACAGAGATGACGTCTGGAACCATAGCGTTTCCATTCACCATATACGTTCATCAGCTGATGAAGACACTGAGGGCAGTGTTGCTAAGTTTGCAGATGACAAGAAGATAGGTGAAGGCACAGGTAGTGTTGAGGAAGTGGGGAGGCTACAGAAGGACCTGGTCAGGATAGGAGAGTGGGGAAAGAAGTGGCAGATGGAATACAATGTGGGAAAGGGTGAGGGGATGCACCTTGGGAGCAAGGATAGAAACATTATCAACCTTCGGACCTAACAGCTTCTCCAACACCAAATCCTGGCAAATATAAATTCCCTTAAGTTCAGGTCCTTCAGCCACTGTTACCTCAGGGAGATTGCTTGTGTCTTCCCAAGTGAACACAGATCTGAAGTACCCATTTAATTCCTCTGCCATTTCTTTGTTCCTAGTAATATATTCCCCTGTTTCTGTCTTCAAGGGCCCAATTTTAGTCTTAACCATTTTTTTGCCTTGCACATACCTAAAAAAACTTTTACTATCCTCCTTAATATTCTTGGCCAGTGTACCTTCGTACCTCATTTTTCCTCTGCATATTTCCTTCTTAGTAATCCTCTGTTGCTCTTTAAAAGCTTCCCAGTCCTCAGTTTTCCCACTTATCTTAGCTATGTTATACTTTTTCTCTTTTAACAAGATAGACAAGCAGGAGGCTAGAAGAACTCGGAAGGCCAGGTGGCATCAGTAGGTGGGTAGGTCGATGTTTCAGGTGTAACCCTTCTTCAAGACGGGGTGGGTGTAAGGGGAGCTACAGGGGAAGGTTGGTGAGGTGGTGATAGGTGAAGACAAGGGGAGAGTATGACCTGGTTGGTCAATGGGAGGAATGAATCTGGTAAGTAAAAGGGAGGGGGAAGGGCTGGGAAGGGAGTCAGGGGATGGGAAGGGAGATTATTTGGAATTGGAGAACTCAATGTTGAGTCCTCACAGGTTGTAGGCTGCCCAGGCGGAAGGTGAGGTGTTGTTCTTCGAATTTGCAGTTTGGTTCATTGTGGTAATGGAGGAGGCCAAGGATAGTCACATCAGAAAGGGAGTGGGAAGGAAAATTAAAATGAGCAGTGATTGGGAGGTCTGGCAGGCCCCTTGCAGGTCCGGCTGAGATGCGTGGTGAACTGTTCCCTAAGTATACGTTCGGTCTCTCTGATGTAGAGAAGACCACATCAGGATCACCTGATGCAGTAAACTAGGTTGGAGGAGAGGCAGGTGAATCTCTGTTTCACCTGGTAGGACTATTTGGGCCCTGGATGGAGTGAGGGGAGTTGGTGTACAAGCAGGTTTTTCATCTTTTCCAGTTGCAGGGGTACCTGGG
>NC_057730.1:55434467-55449437 GCF_004010195.1 Chiloscyllium plagiosum | reverse complement strand
ACTCTCTGGATTCATTTAAGGAGGAGTTGGATAGAGCTCTCAAAGATAGTGGTATCAAGGGTTATGGAGATAAGGCAGGAACAGGATACTGATTAGGAATGATCAGCCATGATTATATTGAATGGCGGTGCAGGCTCGAAGGGCTGAATGGCCTACTCCTGCACCTATTGTCTATTGTCTATTGTCTATTGTCTGTTTTCTAAATGGGGAAAGGCTTCAGAAATCTGAAGCACAAAGGGACTTGGGAGTCCTGGTTCAGGATTCTCTCAAGGTTAACTTTTGGATTTAGTTGTTCGAAAAGCAAATACAATGTTAGCATTCATTTCAAAACAGCTAGAATTTAAAATCAGGGATGTACTGCTGAGGCTGTATAAGGCTCTGGTCAGACCGCATTGGGAACATTGTGAGCAATTTTGGGCCCCTATCTAAGGAAGGATGTGCTGGGGTTGGAGGGGGTCCAGACGGGGTTGACAAGAATGATTCCTGGAATGAAGGGCTTGTCCCATGAGGAGTGGTTGAAGACTCTGGGTCTGTACTAATTAGAGTTTAGAAGGATGAGGGGGATCTTTTTGAAACTTAGAGAATACTGAGAGGCCTGGATAGAGAGGATGTAGAGAAGGCATTTCCACTAGTAGGAGAGACTAGGACCCAAGGGCACAGCCTCAGAGTGAAGGGGTTACACTGAATTGAAATGTGGAAAAATTTCTTCAACCAGAGGGTGGTGAATCTGTGGAACTCATTGACAGTTAGTAAGGAACGCAGCAGCCTCAGCTTTAATAATAGGGGCATACGTTACAGGAGCCGGGAGATGAAGATCAACTTAAAGATCAATGTGGGAGAAAGTAAGGTCTGCAGGTGCTGGAGATCAGAGTCGAGAGTGTGGTGCTGGAAAAGCACAGCAGGTCAGGCAGCATCCGAGGAGCAGGAGAGTTGATGTTTCGAGCATAAGATCAATGTGACGCGTCTATGTATGAAACTACAGGAGATGGGAGAGATACTAAACGAGTACTTCACGCTGATATTGTCTGTGGAAAAGAGGAGGTACTGGAGATCTCAAAAAGCATAAATCCCCAGGACCTGATCAAGTGTATCCTCAGATCTTGTGGGAAGCTGGGCCCCTGGCAGAGATATTTATATCATCGACAGCTACAGGTGAGATGCTGGAAGATTGGAGGGTGACTAATGTGGTGCCTTTAATTAAAAAAGGCTGTAAGGAGAAGCCAGGGAACTATAGACATCAGTGGTTGTTGGAGGGGATTCTGAGAGACAGGATTTACATGCATTTGGAAAGGCAAGGACTGATTAGGGATAGTCAACATGGCTTTGTACGTGGGAAATCATGTCTCACTAACTCGATTGAGGTGTTTTGAGGATGTGACCAAGAAGATAGATGAGGGCAGTGCAGTAGACATTGTTGAATTGAATTGAATTTATTGTCACGTGTACTGAGGCACAGTGAAAAGCTTTGTCTTGCGAGCAATACAGGCAGCTCACAGAGTTAAGTAGCATAGATAGTAAATAATAGGTAAACAGCAGCAAAAACAAAACACAGGTATATGCGAATGTTAAGAGTTTGTGAGTCCATTCAGTATTCTAACAACAGTAGGGTAGAAACTGTTTCAAAACTGGCTGGTGCTTGTTCAGGCCATAAAGTCTATGTGGACTTTAGTAAAGCCTATGATAAGTAAGGCCTATGTAAGGCCTTCAGTAAGGCCTATGATAAGTATCCACATGGTAGACTCCGTTAGTAAAGCTAGATCACATGGGATATAGGGTGAACTTGCCAACTGGATACAAAATTAGCTTGAATGTCGGAGACAGAGCTGAAAATGTGTTGCTGGAAAAGCGCAGCAGGTCAGGCAGCATCCAGGGAACAGGGACTCCGTTAGTAAAGCTAGATCACATGGGATATAGGGTGAACTTGCCAACTGGATACAAAATTAGCTTGAATGTAGGAGACAGAGTTTGGTAGTGGAGGGTTGTTTCTTTGGACTGATGGTTTGTGACCGGCAGTGATCGCAAGGATCAATATTGGGTCCACCGCTGTTTGTCGTTTATATAAACGATTTGGATGAGAATTTAGGAAGCATGGTTAGTAAGTTTGTGGATGACACCAAAACTGGTGATATAGTGGACAGTGAACAAGGTTATGTAAGAGTACAAAGATCAATTGGGCCATTGGGCTGAGGAGTGGCAGATGGAGTTTAATTTGCACAAATACAGTTGTTGCATTTTTGGTAAGATGAACAAGGCAGGACTTACACAGTTAATGGTAGGGCCCTGGGGAGTGTTGTCGAACAGAGGGATCTAGAGGTTCAGGAGCATAATTCTTTGAACATTGCATCACAGGTCAATGAGGTGGTGAAGAAGGCATTTGGCAAGCTTGTCTTCATTGCTCTGACATTGACTATAGGAGTTGGGATGTTGTAATGCAGTTGGTGAAGCCACTTTTAGAGAACTGTTGACAAGAAGGATATTATGAAATTGGAAAGGGAGCAGAGAAGATTCATAAGGATGCTCCTGGGATTGGAGGGATTGAGTTATGAGAAGAGGCTGGGACCTTTTCACTGGCATGTAAAAGGTTGAGGGGTGACCTTATAGATGTTTATAAAATCATGAGGGGCATAGATAAGGTGATTAACAAAGGTGGTTTCCCCAGGGTAGTGGAGTTCAAAAGGTTTAAAGGGAGGTGGGCCAAATGCAGGCCAATGAGAGTAGTCCAGTTTAGGAAACCTGGTCAGCATGGATGAGTGGGACCAAAGGGTCTGTTTCCGTGCTGTATGATTCGATGACTTTCTGAGGTGAAGTTGAACTTACACAAGAAAGTGTACGAACCCCGGCTAGAGTATCGTGTGCAGTGTATGGACCCCCAGCTGGAGTATCATGTACAGTGTATGGACCCCCGGCTGGAGTACCGTGTACAGTGTACGAACCCCGGCTGGAGTACCGTGTAACGTGTATGGACCCCCAGCTGGAGTATCGTGTACAGCGTATGGACCCCCGGCTGGAGTATCGTGTACAATGTACGGACCCCTGGCTGGAGTGTCATGTACAGCATACGGACCCCCAGCTGGAGTACCGTGTACAGTGTACGGACCCCCGGCTGGAGTGTCATGTACAGCATACGAACCCCCGGGCAGGAGTATCGTGTACAGTGTACGGACCCCCGGCGGGAGTACCGTGTACAGTGTACAGACCCCCGGCTGGAGTACCGTATACAGTGTATGGACCCCTGGCTGGAGTACCGTATACAGTGTATGGACCCCTGGCTGGAGTACCGTATACAGTGTACAGACCCCCAGCTGGAGTACCGTGTACAGTGTGCGGACCCCCAGCTGGAGTATCGTGTACAGTTGTGGGTGCCACATAATTGGAAAGATGCGAGCATATTGGAGAGGGCACAGAAAAGATTTGTAAGAACGGTTTCAGGAATGAGGAACTTCAGTGATGAGGATAGTTTGAAGATGTTGATCAACTTCAGTAAAAAGTATCTAGAAACTGCAGTTGTGGTCCAGGGCAGGTGTCAGATAGATTTGCCAACCCTGCTCTGTCTCAGCTCTTGCGATTTCATCCTGTTTGATTCAGAAGTTGTTAGGTCCTTCAGCCCTCTCACACTCCTGAACCTGCACCCCCCCCCCTCCCCCACCCCCGCATCAACCCACACCCAAGCGTGCACCCACCATCCAACCCCATACCCCTGACACCCCAATCCCACCTCCAGGCCAAATCTTTAACCACCCCTCCCCCCACTTGACTCAACCCTCTTATCTCTAAGACACCACTTCCCTGGTGATGCTGCTGAGTACAGAGAGCTGCTAGCATCTGCCTGGCAGCAGTCTCATTGGAGTCCTTCATTCCTGACTGGCACAAGGTGAGGTGGCCCTTCCTGAGAAGGGGTAATACTGGGGGTAGGGGATCTCACCAGCTCTCCAGCGGGCATGTGAGACCCCCTGTTGCCCCGGAAGATTCAGTCCAACTTTTCCTAATTGGCAGGATGAGGTTGAACTAGGGAGCTCGGTCTGGGGCTCCAGGGAGGAGTCTCACAAACGTCATTCTGAACCGTATCTGCTGTGTACTCCCCCCACCAGTAGGCAGCCCAACATTAATTTACTGAGTGATATGGTCTACTGTTTCTTCAATAGTGCAACCCAACAGACCACATTGTAGAGCACAAAACCAACTGCTCTAGCAGTTAGATTGCCAATAATCGTTCTCTGAAGAATTACATTAATGTTCCAGGACACAAAATAATTCACTTCTTGTTCGATCGACTTCTGTCTTTCCTTATTCCCCAAATGTCAGAGCCCTGTGATGGCATAAGGACTTTAATAAGGACCAGAAACAGAGAAGGAATTGTCAAACAAAGAAAGATGACCTTGAGAGAAGTGGGAATATTAATTTAAGGAGATGCAAAAAGACAGACATGGAGGACAAGCGAGAGAGTGAGTTGTTTTAAAACAAGGAATCATCTTGCACAAGAAATTTAGTTTTAGACCCACAGGAACTGACTGTTGTTGTATTCAAGAATTAGACCATAAGGAACAGGAGGAGGCCATTCTCACCCTCGAGCCTGCTCCACCATTCAATAGGATCATGGCTGATGCAACATTCCTCATGTCTATTTTCCTGCCCCTTCCATGCAACACTTGATTTCCTTGATTGATCAAGAATCTCTCTATCTCACCCTTCAATACACACAAAGACTCCGCCCCCACTGCTCTCTGTGGCAAGGAGTTCCAAAGACTCACAATCCTCTGAGAGAAGACATTCCTCCTCATCTCAGTCTGAAATTGGTGCCCCTTTATTCTGGCACTGCGCCCTCCGGTCCTAGACTCTCCCATGAGCAGAAAACATTCTCATAGTTTGTATCTTTGTTTGCGCATTGAAAATGTCTTCAGCAGTGAACCAGAAGCACAATTAAGGGGCACCTTTAGAAAGATCATCATAAATGCAATTAACAAAAACAGTGAAAGCAACACAAAAAGCTAACATTCAATTAGTCTATACTTTAAGCTAAGCTTCATTTCACGAATCTATGTAAACACTCGATATTCATTCCCAGTCACCTTACCAAAATCTCCAAGGTGCAAAGTGAACCAAAAATAGCAAGAACAAATTTCTATCTCATGCTGTAGATCCACAAAATTATTTTGACTCATTGTGATTTGAGTTTTGCACACAATTACATTTTCAGTGGGTGGAAAGTGATGTGTAATTAAATCATGTTTATAATTCAGGCAGAATATAGACACAAAGTAAAAAGCATTGCAATAAATTAAACCCTTACCTTTTGTAATGGTATTGAAATTTGTATAATGTCATTGTTAATTCAAATCTCCTGTGCACACTCGAATGTACAAAATAAAGTTACTGAGATAGAGGTGCCACGGTCTATTAAAATTGTACAATTAACATAAAATCAATAGATTCACCCAGATAATAGATCGTTTGACTATATCCTGCATGACTGTACAGAGGTTTCTTTTGGAATACAAGTTGCTGACCACTTTTTAACTGCTGAAATAAGTTAGACTTTCAAACCTTACACTGGGTTTATAGTGTTTTTTAATGAAAATAAGCTATCAGGTCAAAGAGTCATATAGCATGAAAACAGACCCTTTGGTCCAACTCATCAATGCTGACTAAATTTCTCAAACTCAACTTATTTTCCTTACCCCCAGACCCCACACACCAGGGGTTATTATCATATGGTCTGCGATTACAAACCACCCATTGTTAGTCACTAATTGTCTACTAACGACTATTCATTCTCCCATTGACCAACCAGGTTATACCCTCTACCTGTCTTCGTGGCTCAGTGGTTAGCACTGCTGCTTCACAGCATCAGGGACCCGGGTTCAATTCCAATCTTGGGTGACTGCCTGTGTGGAGTTTGCACATTCTCCCTGTGTCTGTGTGGGTTTCCTCTGGGTGCTCTGGTTTCCTCCCCCAGTCCACAGATGTGCAGGTCAGGTGGATCAGCCACGCTAAATTGCCCATAGTGTTACGTGCATTAGTCAGGGGGAAATGGGTCTGTGTGGGTTACTCTTCAGAGGGTCGGTGTGGATTTGATGGGCCGAAGGGCCTGTTTCCTCACTGTAGGGAATCTATTCTAATCTATCCCGCCCCTACCACCCCCTTTATCTGCAGCTGTCCTTACACCCACCCTCAGTCCTGAAGAAGGGTTATGCCTGGAACGCTGACGTCTCCACCTCCTGATGCTGCTTGGCTTGCTGTGTTCTTCCAGCCTCCTACTTGTCTACCATCCATTCTCCTAGGCAGATCGTTATCTACTCCTTTGTCTGTCCAACTGTTTTTCCCTCTCTTTGGGCTCTATCCCCACCTATCATTGACTCCTCACCCCCCTCCCTTCCACCCTATCTTCTGCATAAAAACCAACCTTTTCCTCACTACCATCTGTTCTGAGGAAGGGTCACTGAACCTAAAATGTTAACTCTGCTTTCTCTCCACAGATGCTGCCAGACCTGCTAGTCTTTCCAACAATTCCTGTTTTGTTTCCCATTTGCCAGCACTTGGCCCAAATCCCTGTAAACCTTTCCTATTCATGTAGCCATCCAGATGCCTGTTAAATGTAGGCTTGAGATGTTTAGACTGAATTAGTGCTGAAGCGTGAGTCAGAACTATGTTATATTGAAACATTTTCTCTGTGCAAAAGGTTTTAAACACATAAAGCATAATGTTGAGTACAGTTCTGATTTCTTATCAGAATTATTTAAAATAAAAACATTGTAAAATTGCCATGAGTGCAGTTTGCAAGTTAATGCTTGTGCAGAGCTAAAAGATGAAGTTTAGACAATAAAACTCCTGGATGCCAGTAGAGGTTTAATGCCCCTCAGGACAGGGATTAAGGGTGAAAGCAAAAACAGAAAATATCGGAAATTCTCAGCATCACAGAAATGGAATGAGCACCTGATGATTCAAGTGGCGTGTTTTGACTCATACTCAGATTGACAAAGAGAATGCTGGAGAAACTCAGCAAGTCCACTAGCAATTATGCAGAGAGAAAAACAGTGTCAATGTTTCAAGTCCAGGTTTGTTGTATCAGACTCAAAGCATTGGCTCCGTTTCCCTCTCCCCCGGATGCTGCCAGACCTGCTGAATTTCTCCAGCAATTTCTGACTTTGTTTCCAATTCTCTAACAGAATCAACTGTACTCAACATTATACTTTGGCTGTTAATGAACAGCAGAGACGACTTCATGGTAACCCTCTCTCCCTCTCTCTCTCTTCTGATATTGCCAGACCTGCTGAGTTTCTCCAGCATGCTCTGTTTGTTTCAGATTTCTAGCACCTGCAGTATATTGCTTTTACTCAAATCAACAACAACTTCAGTAAATTGTCTCTCTCCAGTCACCTCCAGTCTATTAGCTTTCCGAACTATTTGCTGGACCTGTACTTTTCGCAATTCATGCACTAGGACACTCAGATCCCTCTGCATCTCAGAGTCTGATTGTCTCTTTGCCATTTCAAAAAGGAGCCTATTTCCTAAATGATAGGTTTAATGGGAAAAGATGTCTAGCCTGCCTGTCCTGAGTTGCTGAGTGGATGGAGAAGGTACCTGTTGTTTCAGATGGAAGGGAGCATATTGATGTGATTTGTTCAATGCTGTGGGACTCAGGGCCACAATGGGACCCTGGACTGTGCTTCATCTTTCACTTGCAGAGTGAAGGGAGTCTGATGCCAGGGGCTTCTCCTGTTGGCACAATAATGCAGATTGTGCGACATTACGTCCATATCCATGAGTTTGGGTTCAGGACAGACTGATCAAGAAGAAGGAGAGTTGTCTTCTGGCTTGGGCTTCTTTCTAACATTCTTTCTTATATGTTAAGACTCAACACTGCAATACATGGTCATCAGAAATATATCACAATCTAATCTTACTGCTACATTACTGAATGACTGTTGGACAAACACCACCTCCTAATGCTGATCGGTTCACTCTAACTCACTTCTCCCCATGTGGTTCAAACATTGACATGGCTAGGCTTCTGTTTCAATCTCTTCTCCTTGACTCCAACCACACTGGAAAAGCGCAGCAGGTCAGGCAGCATCCAAGGAGCAGGAGAATCAACGTTTAGGGCTTATACTGCGCTTTTCCAGCAACACATTTTCAGCTCTGATCTCCAGGATCTGCAGTCCTCACTTTCTCCTCCAACCACACTGTGCTATTTACACCCAGTGTGCACCATGACATCATCACAAAGTTGGCCCAAGGTCCTGAAGCCCAAACAAAATTTGATGTGGGCTGTTTATGTCTCATTTAATGCAGGATTCCGATCATCTGACAGTAGATTGATGATAATCTGCACTTGGGGTCTTTGCTGATGTTAATTCATCAACAACGTGTCCAGCCAACATTATTAAGATGATGATCAAACGCCCAAACATGGTCTCTGAAAAGCTCTAAAGCCCTGAATGAGGTTGATTAAATCTAAAGTGTGACAGGGTTAGCTTCGTTGAAACATGTTTAAAAACAATTAGTGGCAATAATTTGGGGGAGTGTTCATTGATCAGGATAGATGAATCATGAGGAGCCAGATAACCCTCTCATCTGTAAGTATCTTGTCATTCTGTCTTAACTCCAAAGCCCAGAACAGCGTATGAAGCTTTCTGGTACAGAACTAATATCACGCCTCACTTTAGTCATACCATTTACCTATTACACATCAGAATGACTCGCTTTTCAAAGTACATTTCCTGTTACAAATATTTCTACTTGAAATACTCTAGCTTTCTAAATGTCACCAGTTTCAATCCAATAGGTTAGCAAATTGATTATTTACATCAAGATACTGTTGCGTACCGAATTAATTAATTAATTAAAATGACGAATCCTGCTTTAATTTCTGCAGCTTTCAGTGAATCCTGCATGTAAAGCTGAGACTGTAGCTACTGCCTCCTATGGGTAGAATAATGGAATACAGTCCTCTGTGTTGATTTTTGCAGTTCTGGGTCACAGCTACGGTGTGGAACGTAGCTACAGAACTGTGACCTCCAGGGCTGGGGCATTATCTATCTGTTACACTCAATCCTGTCTTCAAACAAAGATACATCTTGCTGGTCAGTAGGTTGCCCAGATCAGGTGAAGGGTCAGTGGGCAATCGTTGAAGGGTCAGGAGCAGTTTTTGTTGGTGAATTGGAGGCACTTGAAGCAAGGATCACTAGCTCAGAGCTGCTGGTCACTTGGTATTTAGGAGCAGGAGAGGAACCCTCCCCCAGAAAAGTGCCGCTGTCACAGGCTCCGACCAGGGGAATTCCAGGAGACAGTAAGTGCAGGGAAGTGTTGGGATTTAGGCTGAGGATATCGCTGCACAGTTGGGAGACTTCAATTACAGCAAGGAATGAAAACAGCTTAAGAATTCAAGAAAAAGGAGCAGGAGTGGGTCACTCAGCTCCCTGGGCCACCTCTGTCGGTCAGTGAGATCTTGGTTGATTTTCTAATTCAACGGCATTTCCTGGCATTATCCCATTTCTTTCAATGCTTCTGGTCTTTTGAAAATATTGCTCTCATTCTCAAACACACAAAATTACTGACTCTCCATTAGCCCTCTGGGGCAGAGGATTCCAAAACCTCACCACTTTCCGAGAGAGGAAATTCCTCCTCATCTCTGTTGTAAATGGCCTATCCTTTACTCTGAGGTGATGCCCCTGGTTCTAATCCTCACCCACCCCAGTTGGGGGGAGGTGGAGTCTCCCTGCTCCTACTTTGTCCACCCCGAATATCCCACATTTCAATGAGATCACCTTTCATTTGGAACTCCGAAGAATAAAGACCCAGTCCATCCCATTGGTCCTCCTCAGCTGATCCCTCCCTCTTAGGCACTACATCCCTGACCCTTTGTTGTAGTCCCTCAATGGCAAGTATATCTTAACATAGGAAGGAGAGCAACGCTCCGCCCATTGCTCATGGAGTAGACACATCAAGACTCTATATAATTACATGATGGGGAGATGCCGGTGTTGGACTGGGGTGGACAAGGTCAAACATCAAACGACACCAGGTTATAGTCCAACAGGTTTAATTGGAAGCTCGAGCTTTTGGAGCGCTGCTCCTTCATCAGGTGGTTGTGATAATCACCTGATGAAGGAGCGTCGCTCCGAAAGCTAGTGTGCTTCCAATTAAACCTGTTGGACTATAACCTGGTGTTGTGTGATTTTTAACTTTATACACCCCAGTCCAACACCGGCATCTCCAAATCATGAACAGTAATGTTAGTCTTGTTACACTGCAGCATGCCTTTGACCTGACAGTGAAACAGACCCAGCGGCAAGGAACTTTTACAGCAATGTGCCCCACACCCCCTATTCATTTTTAATCCAAGCTTCCACACGAGTTGGCATCAAAACTATCCCAGACAAAGTTTTCGAATTTCCTAATTAACTGCAGTTGACACCTTTGAATTTTCTTAAAATAAAATACAAGGAAGAAATATAAATGCTGCAGATCTGGGACAAACCCAGAAAATATTGGAGAAACTCAGCAGGTCTGGCAGCATCTGTGGAGACAGAAACACAGCTAATGTTTCAAGTCCAGCAACTCTTCATCAGAATTGTTACAGCTGAGAGAAAAAGTGATATGTTCACTGAAGATGAAGTTGAGGAGCACGTGGTGGGGAGAGGTGAGTGGATATGTGGAGATGGAGCCAGAGAAAGAAAGAGAGAGAGAGATGAAAGGTATATGTGAACAAGGAGATCATTAAGGTGGAAGTGGGTACTGCAGATGCTGGAGATTAGAGTCAAGAGTGTGGTGCTGGAAAAGCACAGCAGGTCAAGCAGCACCCGAGGTGCAGGAAAATAAATATTTCGGGCAAAAGGACCTCATCAGAAATTTCTGATGAAATGTCGATTTGCCCGAAACGTTGATTTTCCTGCTCATTGGATGCTGCTTGACCTGCTGTACTTTTCCAGCACACTCTAATCCTGAAGGAGATCATTAAGCCTGCCCACAAGGGTGGCACTGTTGGTATCTGGCAGACTAAGCTCTACATTGTGCCAGCTCTCAAATACCTCCTCATGTCTTCCCCTGACCATGACCCCACCGTGACACATCAGGCCACTAATAAAGTCCCCCCGTCCCACACGACTCACTTCTATCTCCTTCCCAAAAAGCCACAAACAGCACTGCCCAGGCAGACCTGTTGTTACTGCTTGCTAACGCCCCACACCACTCTCCTTTCCTACCGCAACTGGACCTTTTCTTCCCTGGTCCAGGCCCTTCCCACTTACATCCGTGATTCCTCTGTCACTTCATTCCAGTTTGCAGGCTCCAGCTGTCTCCTCTTTCCCATGGAAGGTGCAATCCCTTTACACGTCCATCCCCCACCAGGATGGTCTCAGTGCTCTCCTCCCCTTCCTAGAGCAAAGGCCTGAACATCCCCACCCACCACCACCCTCCCCCAGCCTGGCCGAGGGGATCCTCACCCCCAACAACTGCTCTCATTTTCTTCAGGTCAGAGGGGTAGACATGGGTACGTGCGGGGGTACCAGTTAATCCTGTTTCTTTGTGTGATACATGGAATATTCCTTCTTGCAGTCCTATTCTGCACAATTCTTTCTCCAATGTAGCAATGTCATCATCAGTGCTGCTTCTCTTTCTTATTCAGAATTGAAAAGATTCATCAATTTTGCTCCCAATTTCCACCCTGCCCTCACCTTCACCCGGTCTCTCTCTGTGACCTGCTCCCTTCATTTCCTTGACATCTCTGTTTCTATTTCTGGGGATAGAGTGGCCACTAATACTCACTGTAAACCCACCGACTCCTGCAGTTACACGGACGATACATCCTCACACCCTGCCTCTTGTAAAGTCTCCGTTCCATTCTCCCAATGCCTCCGTCTCCATCGCATATGTTCTGAAGAGGCCAACTTCGACCAGGGACCCTCTGAAATGTCCCTCTTCTTCCTCACCCAAGGATTTCCCAGCGCTATTGTTGACAGGGCCCTCAGCTGGGTCCGACCCCATCTCCCACACTTCCACCCTCACCCCCCTCTTCCCTCCCACAATAGCGATAGGGTTCCCCTTGTCCTTTCCTACCATCCCACCAGCATCCAGAGGATCATTAGCTGCTGTTTCCACCACCTCCAGCAGGATGCCACCATCAGACACATATACCCCTCCCTTCCCAGGTCCACCTCCAGCAGGGACTATTTCCTATGGGATACCCTGATGCCCTCTTCCTTCACTCCCAACACCCCCATCCTGCACACAGCCCCAAGGCACCTTCCCCTGCCACCCCAAAGGTGTAACAGCTGCCCATTTTCCTCCTCCCTCCTCAGTATCCAAGGGCCCAGGCACACCTTCCAGGCGAAGCAGTACATTACCTGCACTTCCCACAATCTAATCACAATGTGGTCTCCTCTACACTGGAGGAGACTGGGGGACTGCTTCCCAGAACATCCACATTCTGCCCGTGAGAAAGACCCTGACTTTCCAGTTGCCGCCACTTCCATACCCCACCCTGTTCCCTGGCCAACATCTCTGTCTCAGGCTTGCTGCAGTGCTCCAGTGAAGCTCAGCACAAACTGGAAGAACAGCCCCTCATTTCCCACTTGGGGATCCTTCAGTCTCTGGGATTCAAAATTGAGTTCAACACCTGGTGGGCGGCACGGTGGCACAGTGGTTAGCACTGCTGCCTCGCAGCGCCAGAGACCCGGGTTCAATTCCCGACTCAGGCGACTGACTGTGTGGAGTTTGCATGTTCTCCCCGTGTCTGCGTGGGTTTCCTCCGGGTGCTCCGGTTTCCTCCCACAGTCCAAAGATGTGCAGGTCAGGTGAATTGGCCATGCTAAATTGCCCGTAGTGTTAGGTAAGGGGTAAATGTAGGGGTATGGGTGGGTTTCGCTTCGGCGGGGCGGTGTGGACTTGTTGGGCCGAAGGGCCTGTTTCCACACTGTAATCTAATCTAACCTATACAGCCTGATTCCCACCTTCCACCCTACACCCAGTCCTATCTTGACATGGGTTGTTTTTTGCACAGTCACCCATTCTCACCTACCCCTTGGCCCAGTTAATTCATCAAATCGACCTTGTTGTTAAGTCTCTGTACCTTGGTACTTGTACCTAAGGGGGGATATTGTTTGGTGATATTGTACACTTTTCACAGTACTCCTGTCGTTCTGTACTTGAGTACAAGTGACAAGAGAAACCCAATCAAATCAAATCAGAGTTACAGCCGCAGGGAAGATGCAGAGAGGGAGAGGGTGAGAGAGATCAACACTAACATGTGAAAGGTCCATTCAAGGGTCTGATAACACCAAGGAAGAAGCTGTTCTTGAATCTGTTTGTACACGTTTTCAAACTTCACAGGAGGCTCCCAAGCACTGAGGATGTCACCTAGACAGGGGACGAAACGTCTGCAACACAAATTCCCAGCTCGGCGAACAGAACCACAACAACGAGCACCCGAGCTACAAATCTTCTCACAAACTTTGATTTCCACCTCTGTAACATCAAGTGCTTGTGTCAACTCCTCCGCCAAGTATCCCACCCTTACCTTTTTTAACTTGAGACTCAACTACTCTAACATATCGGTGAAAGTGAGGACTGCAGATGCTGGAGATTAGAGGCAAGATTAGAGTGGTGCTGGAAAAGCACAGCAGGTCAGGCAGCATCCGAGGAGCAGGAAAATCAATGTTTTGGGCAAAAGCCCTTCATCAGGAAAATGATGATGAGGGACTCCTGCCCAAAACATCGATTTCCCTGCTCCTCGGATACTGCCTGACCTGCTGTGCTTTTCCAGCACCATTCTATCTTTAGTCTAACATAAGCCTGGCTGGTCTCCCACATTGCAACATTTAAGAGGCATTTGGATGGGTATATGAATAGGAAGGGTTTGAAGGGATATGGGCCGGGTGCTGGCAGGTGGGACTAGATTGATTTGGGATATCCGGTGGATATGGACGGGTTGGACCGAAGGGTCTGTTTCCATGCTGTACATCTCTATGACTCTGTGATAGCCTCCAGGAACTGGAGATTACCCAAAATGCTGCTGACCGCAACCTCACTTGGAGGCAAGTTCCATTTCCCATCACTCTTTTGCTCAATGACCAATAATTACTGGTCAGTGCATTAAGTACTGCAGTTGGGAGGTCATGTTGTGGCTGCACAGGACTTTGGTTCGGCCACTTTTGGAATACTGCGTGCAATTCTGGTCACCCTACGAGAGGAAAGATGTTGTTAAACTTGAAAGGGTTCAGAAAAGATTTATAAGGATGTTGCCAGGGTTGGAGGGTTTAAGCTACAGGAAGAGGCTGAACAGGCTGGGACTGTTTTCCCTGGAGTGTCAGAGGCTGAAGAATGACCTTATAGAGGATTATAAAATCATGAGGGGCATGGACAGGATAAATAGAAAAGATCTTTTCCCTGGGGTGGGGAAGTGCAGAAACACGGGGCATAGATTTACAGTGAGAGGGGAAAGATATAAAAAGGACCTAAGGGGCAACTTTTTTACACAGAGGGTGGTACATGTATGGAATGATCTGCCAGAGGAAGTGGTGGAGGCTGGTACAATTGCAACATTTAAAAGGCATCTGGATGGGTATATGAATATGAATAGAGGGATATGGGCCGGGTGCTGGCAAATGGGACTAGATTAATTTAGGATATCTGGTCGGCATGCACAAGTTGGACCATAGGGTCTGTTTCTGTGCTGTACATCTCTATGAATCTATACCTGGCTCCCACTCACATGACATCTTGAATTCCCACCTCTCATACCTGCCTTTATCCCTCCAAGACCCTTCCTTATCTCTGTAACCTCCTCCATCTCCCCAACCCAGGTCCCTCAGTGCTCCTCTAATCCAGGCTTCTCAAATGTTCCCAATCTTAATCACTCTACCACTGGTGGAACTGCTTCTGGATCAGTGGTGCTGGAAGAGCACAGCAGTTCAGGCAGCATCCAAGGAGCTTCGAAATTGATGTTTCGGGCAAAAGCCCTTCATCAGAAATAAA